>NW_026871988.1:30000-327083 GCF_033458585.1 Syngnathus typhle | reverse complement strand
TTCATATCCAAAACATTTTCAAAAAAAAAAAAAAAAAACGAATAAAACAATTGTAGAGCTTGTTTAACATGTGCTAAACACAATCCACAGGGTTATAATGCCTGGTCATAATAGATGCATTCTCTAAATGGTTTGATTTGGTTTAAACAAAAACACTGAATGCCTTAACAGTGGCAAAAACTTTATGTAAAAATAATAATAATAATAATACCGAGATATGGGATTTTGAAAATTAATTCTCGTGACAGAACTGGTATAAAGTGTGAAAATGTGCATGGGAAAAATGGAAGATCATGGACAAAATGTTTAGACCTGGTCAAACTGTACATAAATGTTACAAGTACTGTGGGTTTAACCCCGTATGAAAAATTGTTTGGGCGACAATATAGATTACCATGTTTTAAAACCAAGTGGGAAACTAAGGATGATTTAAATTTGGCATTTACATTTTATATTTATAATTAATATTTTAAAGGCAAAAAGAACAAAGCACGTTCTCATTAAGAGCAGTGAAAACAAAACACTGGTGTTCTTCCAAGGGGGAAGGGCCACATTGAATATTGATAATTACGTCAACTGCCATTAAAATAGCAGAAAGGCCAGTTGAGGTGGTCCTAGCAAATTAAAAAAGGGTAATTTCTTTTGAGGTAACGTTCAATCGGGAAAAAGTGACCCAAAGGGAGCCTTACCTCTTAGAGAAATGCCGGGAACAAGAAAATGGAACAATGACGTTATTGCATGTAAGGTGGCTATCTTTGTTGCCACTTTGTTAACTTCAGCAATATGGTATTTGCGGGAACTAAGTCATAATGAGTAGGGGAGAGATGAGTGAACAACTTATATTGATCACTCCAAAAACATTTTTTTTTAATTATGCTGCATTGTAGCAATTTAAAAGATCAATTTGACCTTGGCAGGATGATCTGCTGTGTCAGATCTGCACTGCCATGAGAGTATGATGTTTATATGTATACTTTGTCAACAACCGCTGTAGATGTTAACGAATGGGATGAATATATCGAAAGTGAATGTGGATAATTTGTTTCAGGTAACTAGTATAAGAATAAACTGCTAAACGAAACAATTGATTGTTAATGGCAAAACAAGCTGTAAAGACAATTGAATATGTCATGTGTATGGGTTTGCGACCATTGCTTTATGTTCTACCGTCACCGATGATCAAAGATCGTGTGAAGTCTATCACGTCGATTGGATTGTAAGATGTGTGACAGAGCATTCTATATAGTAATATCCATTGAAGAAAGAAAAAAGAAGCCATTGCTTTCAGAGAATGTAGTCAAGCTAAATTGTATATGTATCAACATCCCAAGATCTGAAAAAAGAAAAGGAAAAAAAAGCTGGTAAAAACCAAAATATCTTTGAATTTGACAGCCGATGATGATCTGACCGAAATTGATGCAATTGGTGTTCCCGGAGGAGTGCCGGATAAGTGTAAGCTGGTGAATCAGATAGCTGGTTTTGAATCCACCCTGTGTTGGTGGTGTACTCTTAACAAAAATGTCGACAGGATCAACTACATCCATTACAACGTGCAGAGGCTTGGAAATTGGACCGAGGCGGGTTTCAGGGCGGTCCACTCCCAACTGGCCGCTACTTCCCTCATGGCTTTCCAGAACCAAATGGCCCTTGACATGCTACTCTCAAAAGAGGGTGGTGTCTGCGCCATGTTTGGTGAGCAATGCTGCACATTTATTCCAAATGGTACTGCCGCTGATGGAAGCCTGTCCCAGGCCCTTGAGGGCCTGAGGACCTTGAATGGGAAAATGAAGGAACACAGTGGAGTGAACACGGAGGTTTGGAACGACTGGCTAAACGTGTTCGGAAAGTACCGTACCCTGGTGTCCTCGGTCCTAGTCTCCCTTGCCGTTTTTTCTGCTGTTTTGACCTTGTGTGGATGTTGTTGTATTCCGTGTCTACGGTCTCTAATTAACAGGTTAATTACAACTGCTATCTCTCCAGCAGCTGAGACTTTTCCGTTGCTCCAAGGGGAAGACTTTGCGACTGACGAGGGTTGTCGCTCTGGCGATGGCCCCATCTGTGAAGCTCCTGTGGTAAACCTGTCCGATTTGTTTCCCGACTCTGACATTGATTATTAAGGTTCGATCTCCTCCCGGGTTTAGATTTGTTCTTATGAATTGTGATCCTACGGCTGAAAATCTTTTTGAGATGGCCACTTTTAGGTGATAAGATGGTCTCTGAGAACT
Organism: Syngnathus typhle; assembly: GCF_033458585.1. Lineage (NCBI taxonomy): Eukaryota > Metazoa > Chordata > Actinopteri > Syngnathiformes > Syngnathidae > Syngnathus > Syngnathus typhle. Next base: position 324,858 of record NW_026871988.1, on the reverse strand, counting down.
TATGATAAACAGGAGGAAATTGTTAGAAAAATGTATATATATGTTATCATGCGTTCTCTACTCAATGCCTTACTGCAATATTACTGCAATATATGCTTGCTGTTTGGCCTTGCTGTTTTTATGATGTACCACAGAAGGACAGTTCCTTTCTAACAAAGACCACTTTGTTAGACAACATGCCTCATTGCTGTCCTGCACCCCAGATGAACCTCCAAGTGACCATTAAAGTCAGGGTTTTCCTAACTATCTTTATCGTAGGATTAGGTTGGAATGTATATAACCAGTAATAAATAACTTAGCTTGTTGCATCCTACACAATGTCGTAAAACTTCCCTTGCTATGTTTTAACTAGAGGTCAAAGGGTTTTTCTTCTGTATCCAGTCCACTCAAACTCCTCTTCCCAGATGTTCTTATCAGTATGTAAACACCTAGTGTCTCACACTGTGGGTAGGGCAAATCCAAATAAAAAGAGCGGGAGTGCCTACAGATTTTTAGTGTGTGTAGAGATTGTCTCAAGCTATCTGTACTGCACTCCTCGCGAGAAAAGACTTAATATTCTGTCTCACTTGTGGTTTGTTTGCTGTTGCTCTTCTATTCACTTATTCAGTCAGCGAAATAAACCTGACAATGATCGTCACACACGCAGGGAGGCAATGGGTCCCATTTTTATAGTCTTTGGTATGGTCTTAACTAGGCTGGATGTAATCTTTTTTGTTGGCGTTGATTTCTCCGACTGCCCATAAACGCACCACCGCGCTCCGTGCGCGCACGGGAAAGAGGCGTGCGGACGTGAAAAAGGCGGCTCTGTATGGGAGAGACGTTGAAGAGGAATAAAAACACCCTTGGAAACCAAAACTTGGTGATTTCAAGTTTCATTTCGAGGGACATTTGTCACGTCTCGTCCCCAGTTTTGCTATGTGTCTAGGTTGCCATAGTTTCTGTTCGCGTCGCCCCTCTCTTCCTGTGTCACCTCAATCGATGTAACGTGTTTTGTATTTAAGTCCTGTCTGCCCCTCGCTCACCGTCGGATCATTGCATGTGTTACTGTCATGATGTCTGTTTGCTTTCTGTTCCTGTCTTTGGTAATGTCACCCTGTCTTTTTGTTCCACGACTTTGTCGGTCAGTCCTGTTGTTGGTTTTGTTTTCTAAAAAAAAAAAAAAAAAAAAAATTAAAAAAAAAAAAATCAAAAATTTTTTGTACCCATGTATAATGCGCACCCCAGATTTTAGGACAATAAATTCGTTAAATTTTGCGCACTATACACGGAAAAAAACGGTAATATTCAGGAGACAAGGTTCAAATCAGGCAATATATGATCAATAACATTATTGGAATTGTTCTTTTTTTTTTTTTTTTGCAGATTAAAAAGAATGGCAACATTTTTTATTTTTTCACAAGTGGATTTAAATGGCCGATGAGGGGCATTGAACTCCAACATGTCAAGTGCTGCAATGTTCCAACTGCAGACAGAATAATAGAAAATATGAACTGTTTTTGTCTTTCAGACATTAACCCGCTCAATTATTCTCCAAAGAATAACGTAAAGCTCGAAACTAGCATCAAATAAAGTTGATCAGAGCTTGGCGCGGGTGAGAGGCGCCGCCGTGTGGTCACATAAGCAAACTACATGTTAAGATAAAAATAAAGTACAGTGCCGCACTGCACTATAGTGCAATAAAATTAAGTAAAATAAAACAAATGTAACTTAAAATGTAAAACCTGAACACATGATAAAAGCTAACTAAACCCAAACGTTGAGTTTGAGTCTTAAGTTCGAACTGGTACGTCTTCTTGAAATGACCTTAATACCTTCGTTTTGACGTCTTGCAGTAGCCGCAATGTTACACAGTTGCTAAATTCGAAAAATAGGACAAAAATGAATTCAATGATCGCTTGGGTGTAGAAATGAAACATTGCCGAAGCAGGAGTAAAACAACTCTGATAGAAAGCAAGTAAAAGTGTCAAACAGCTTAAAGATATAAAGAAAAGCGTTTGCAAAGAGTCTAAACCATATGTGTGTCAAACTCAAGGCCCGCGAGATCATTTTATATTATTGTTACTAATGGCCCGACGATATGAAGCGATGATAACACAATAAACTACAGATCCCATAATGCAGTGCTTTCGCTGCCTTGCTGAGCGTTTTTCCGCGGCAATCAGGACAAGTGCTTGTTGCTGCGTTATTGCGAAGCTAGCCCCTCATGATGCCGAAGAGAAAAGTTGATTCTGAAAACAAAGCCTTTAAAAAGGTTGAGTATATGTTTACTGACATTGCCGGTAAGCCCGTTTGTCTCATGTGTGGCGCTAATGTGGCTGTATTGAAAGATTTTAATCTAAGACGGCACTATGAAACAAAACATCTGGATAACCTGAAAGACCTGAATGCAGAGCAGAATGACAGAAGGTAGAAGAGTTAAAGAAAAGGTAAAGAAGAAGCTGATATTCCAGCAGACGTTTTTCACCCGTTCAAAATCACAAAGTGAAGCTGCTGTGAAAGCGAATTTTATCGTGGCAGAGGAGATCGCCAAAGCAGGTTGTTATTGCTGAAAAGCACAAATTGGTGGAGAAGAAAGATCTCAGCAACCTCGACGATAGGGGTGTAAATCGCGGGTTTTGTCACGATACGATATAATATCGATATAAAGAACTACGATACGATATTTGCCGATATCTTAAAGCCTGCTGCGATTCATTCACGATATATCGCGATATAGTCCTCTACGATCGATGTATACATTTTTTTTAATAAAAACCATAGAACAATATCCTGATTTATAACAATTCATACGCAAAATCAACAAGGTACTGCAAACTCTTTATTTAGGAAATTACAAGAGTATTGTAGTATACAAATTGCTTACTTTAACACTGAACTTTGATGTCGTGTTTTTTCTTTAAATGTGCGGCGAGATTTGTGCTCCCTGAATATTTGATCACCGCATGGCAGGATTTACAAACTGCACGTGTCTTGTTCGTTGAGCCATCTTTTCTTTGGAATCCAAAGTGCTTCCAAACGAATGACTTGAAGCCTAAAGGGGAGCCAATTTCCTCGTCTTTTTGGACACTAGCCATAGCACCAGCCCAGGAGCCGCGTACTAGTTGTCGACTCCCCTTTCACGTGCAGCAACGCCGCGCACTGCTCCAGGGCTCGAAACTAACGATTGCCCGATTGCCCGGGGCAAGTAGCGATGGCAGACGGGCAAGTAGAATTTTTTCCTCACTTGCCCGAACTTGCCCTGCCATAATACCATGTTTTCAAGCTGTAAAAAGACGATTTTGTGCATAATTTCTCGCAACTTCTGCCGCTTCTGGTCCGACATTTTGTTTTCTAGGGAGCGGTTAGTTTCTCGTGTAAGTCTGCAATACATTGATAACGGCAAAGCGCTTCGTAATTAAATGCATGCTCTCTCACCCGTCCCTGGCTCTTCTGCGCCTGCGCACCAGCAGAGCTTGTTTCCGGTTGGCGGATACGAAGGCATATGAAGGCAAAACTTATAGTGTTGTCTTTTTTATTGCAAAAATGTGTCGGGCAAGTAAAAATCCACTCCAAAAAAATTCGGGCAAGTAAAATTTTGTTTCGGGCAAGTAAAATTTTCTCCAACTTGCCCGAGGGCAACTTGGGCAAAAAATAAGCTTCGAGCCCTGTGCTCTCTGCTCCCGGAAAGAGGAAGCAAGCAACAATGAACTGGATTTCAAAATAAAGTCGCGTCTAATGTCCGAGGTCAAACACGGCGATATAAATCGATGTTTACCTTTAGCATCGATGCCAATAAATCGTAGAGCATTATATGGATTAATCGATGTGTATCGATGTATCGTTACACCCCTACTCAACGACCGTCTGCAGCTGGAGGTGAGCAAGCTGAGGGAGGAAACTCCACACAGGTAGGGCCAGAGGTGGAATCGAACCAGCACCCACCTAACTGTGAGGCGGACGTGCTACCCAGTGCCCCACCGAGCCGCCCTTAGGATCCATCCGTTGCATAGTTTCTTTGAACCATTGCAAAGAGTGAGTTGTTTTTTTTTATGTGTATTTACAAAGGAACCTTTGTTTGACTTTGAAGAAACCTCCATGCAGTTTCTTTGATAAGTGCAATCAGGCATTGGTGTAATGCATGACACTGAGTCTTTCCTGGATCAGCAGAAGCAAGCTCGAGACGGCGACCCCAGAAAACATTCCTCAAGGTGCAAACAACGCCCTCTCCCAGGAGGTGGAAGATCTCCGCAAGCTCAACGACCTTCCGGGCATTTACGTCGACAACGCCCGTTCCCGGGAAGTGGGGAACGCCGGCTTGCTTTTGCGCATCACTGAATCCGAAACAGAGGTGTCCCGGCAGCTGACGGGCCTGAAGGCCGTTTTCGAGACGGAGCTGGCGGATGCCCGTGCGACTCTGGACTCTGAGGCCAAAGAGCGTGCACGTCTGGAGCTGGAGGTGAGCAAGCTGAGGGAGGAAATCAAGGAGCTGAAAGCAAGGTGAGGCCCGGCCATTTTATCAAAAATATGCCAACAACAAAATGGATGCTGGATATTAGTGCTGACATAATTGCTTTGCTGCTGGGGCCACACCCCAAGGAAAATCCTCCTCGTGACTAATTGCAGCTCAACATTGGACTTCCAGTTAACCATCCCATAGTCCAGGGGCGGGCAAACTTTTTGACTTGCGGGCCGAATTGGGTTCTAAATTTTGACCGGGGGGCCGAACCAGGAGCAGATGGATGTAGTGTTTGTGTGTAAAGGTCATATAAATGACATGTAAAGGTCATTGCATAAAAGCTTTTTACTTTTAGCATGGATTTTTTGAAAACAAATGCATTTATTAACAGCATTAAAAAAATATTTCACCAAAAAACTACTATCAGTGATTCTTATTAAATACGACATTGTTATGATGTATAACATTTTCCATCACTTCAGCGCCTGCAGGTCAGATTTATGAAATATGTTTATCTAATGAGGCAACATCACATCCAACGGCAAACATTCTGACCAAATACATCATCTTGAAGAATCAGTGAAAGAATACATCTAAATAAAGAAATCAATAGTATTGTTGGTTTCCCTTTTTTGCCAGTGCATCATAGTCTGGAGTAAAATTTGTTGTGGTAATTCTTAGGATAGAGCCGAGGTGTCGGTCCGTTAACCTAGATCTGTGACTGGCTTTGTTGACGTTCATGTGGCTGAACGTCACGTCGCGTACGTCGAGCCAAATTGGCCACTCTCTTTTAAACACTCGGCACTGTGTCCACCTTGCTTTTTCTTGGGCGACTCATTTTAATAGAAGGATTCCAGGGGAAGGTTTGTGGGTGGCTTTAGCGTAAAACTGTATCTGAAAACAGCACGCGAATTACGAGAATATTGACGTCACAGCCTACACTCAAAATTCGGCACTGATAGATGAAATGACTACGTACTACTGAGTACGCACATGTACTTGAGAGTGTGCATCGAGCTTTCTGACGGCTCCCGGGAGTAAATGCGCGGGCGGGCGGGCGCTTTCCCATCTACTGGGGAAACATAGTAATTGTAGGGAAAATGACCCCCCCAAACATTTATAATACACTTTATTCAGGTTTGGCGGGCCGGATTAAACGGCCCCGTGGGCCGGATGTGGCCCGCGGGCCGTAGTTTGCCCATGTCTGCCATAGTCGCATATCAACATAAATAGCACATTTGACTGCGTCCATCCATTTTCCATATTCCCAGTTTATTACACGATTATCATCACTATCGCTTATTTTTAATTCATGAGAATAAAGCTGAGTCATTCTCACGTCTCACGTAGGAGTTGCGCAAGGTCAAACGCCGGCACGAGTCTCGCATGGTGGAGTTTGAAAACGCCCCCCAGGAAGATTATGAAAGTAAACTGCCCGAAGCCTTGATGAAGATGCGAAGCCAGCATGAACTTCAAATTAAACTCTACCTTCAAAAAGAGGTAACCATTTATCATTTGGACCTTAGAATCTGTCTCAGCTGCAAAAGTTTAAAAAGTCTGTGTTGACACTAGCTTGCAGCCCGTGATGCAAAAGTGAAAGATCTGGACGAGGCTCTGTCTCCAAAGAGGGGACACCATGCGTAGCCTCCTCAGGGAGAAAGACCGAGAAATGGCCGACATGTGGGAGCGGATGCACCAGCAGCTGGATGAGTATCAGGAGCTAATGGAGTTGGAAAACGCCCCCCAGGAAGATAATGTAAGCAAACGGATGAATTCTGCAGCAAACTTGAATACGATGGGAGCAGAAGATCCAATCTGGAGCTTCACCTGCCAGTTCCCCAAATTCTGATCCTAATACCGTTTTTTTCCGTGTATAGTGCGCCCCCATGTATAGTACGCACCCCTAAAAATGGCATGCTGATGCTGGAAAAAAGCTTGTACCCATGTATAATACGCACCCAATTTTTATGAATTTTTAAAAAAAAAGAATTTTTTTTTTTTTTTTTTTTTTTTTTTTTTTTTTAAGTCCCAATGATCGTCACACACGCAGGGAGGCAATGGGTCCCATTTTTATAGTCTTTGGTATGGTCTTAACTAGGCTGGATGTAAATTTTTTTGTTGGCGTTGATTTCTCCGACTGCCCATAAACGCACCACCGCGCTCCGTGCGCATGGAGCGTGTTTGAAGTGAACAGCAGAGAAGAAAGGAACAAGGCAAAGTGTTGTGAAATAAAATATTACCTGTAATACGGATTTAGGTAGAGAACCGAACTCTCGCTCTTTATATAGCTGACGTGTCTTGCTCATCCGTTCTGCGCATCTGTAATGGCGGCCTCCGTATGATATCCGGTTTGCGTGTGTGCGAGAGCGAGAGAGAGCGAGAGCGCGCGAGAGAACGCTCAACCGTAGCGCGCCGCCGACCGCCCAACTGCACCGGGCTGGTCGATTATTGTGACAGAGCCGTCGCTGAAATTTAGAAGATATTTTTAAAGTCCTGATGTACTTTCTAAAATTTAAGTGGACCTCAGTGCGCACTGCGCAGGGAGCTTAATTTGGTGCGGTCGCGCAACCGCAGCGCGCCGGGCGCTCACTGTCGCATTGCTTAAAGAGCGCCTTTGTGTTTCAGGATGAACAGCAGAGACCAAAGGAACAAGGCAAAGTGTTGTGAAATAAAATATTACCTGTAATACGCATTTTGTTATTTGCTGATTGAAACTGCTAATTAAACTGTGAATTGAAACTAATAGGAAGAAAACAACTCTCGCTCTTTATATAGCTGACGTGTCTTGCGCATCCGTTCTGTGCATTTTATTTCACAACACTTTGCCTTTCTTCTCTGCTGTTCACTTCAAACACGCTCCATGCGACCGCAATGCTCTCGTATCAGACGCTTGCTCGATCACCTGCTCGTTTGCTGTCCCGTGCGCGCACGAAGCGCGGTGGTGCGTTTACGGGCAGTCGGAGAAATCAACGCCAACAAAAAAAATTACATCCAGCCTAGTTAAGACCATACCAAAGACTATAAAAATGGGACCCATTGCCTCCCTGCGTGTGTGACGATCATTGGGACTTAAAAAAAAAAAATTAAAAAAAAAATTTAATTTTTTTTTTTTTGTACCCATGTATAATGCGCACCCCAGATTTTAGGACAATAAATTAGTTAAATTTTGCGCACTATACACGGAAAAGAACGGTAGTTGAAATTGATCTCAACAGGTTAGTCGTTACTGGAAAATGTGCAAATTTCGTAAGATGTTCCCCTGTGACACATCCACTGACCTCATCAACTGTATTGCGGAGTCTGACATATTTGCCGTACGAGTCCACCTCATCCAGAGTGACCTGCTGCTCATCCACAGTGACCTGCTGCTCATCCACAGTGACCTGCTGGGCGATTTTAGGACGAGGCACATTGCATCCGCCCAAGCTCAAACCCTCGCTGTCCTTCGGACGTTTCCTCTATTTGCTGGCCGACATGGTTTGGCGTACCCTCGGGACAAACGTGGAGACATTATTTGCTATGAGAGGAAACGTTGTGGTATGTTCTAAAGCTGTAAAAAGACCTCTCCTCCTTGTTCTGGGTCCGCTCCCTCTCTGTAGACAGAGCCTCCTCCAGATCTTTCACTTTTTGGCCGGCTTCCAACTCCACCATGCGAGACTCGTGCTGGCTTTGGACCATGCGCAAGTCCTACGTGAGACGTGAGAATGACTCAGCTTTATTTTCATTAATTAAATAAGCGATAGTGATGGTAATTACCGACCGCGGAATGCAGCTTCTTTTCAAACTCCAGCTCATCTTTAAGGATTTGAATGTGATGCGACTTCCTGAGCAAAAACAATATTAAACCCTCGACGCAGTCAAATGCGCTATTTATATTGATGTGCGACTATGGGATGGTTAACTGAAAGTCCAATTGAGCTGCAATTAGTCACGAGGAGGATTTTCCTTGGGGTGTGGCCCCAGCAGCAAAGCAATTATGTCAGCACTAATATCCACTATCCATTTTGTTGTTGGCATATTTTTGATAAAATGGCCGGGCGGGCCTCACCTTGCTTCCAGCTCGTCAAAATCAATCTTCAGCTTGGACAACTTCACCTGCAGACGTTCACGCTCTGTGGCCTCTGAGTCCAGAGCCGCACGGGCTTTCGCCAGATTGGATTCTTTCTTCGTGTCCCTGAGATGACAGATATACACATAAACTGAGAATATGGAAAATTTCGGGCAGTCGGAGAAATCAGCGTGAACAAACAAATACATACAGCCGAGTTAAAAAAACACCAGAACAATCAAGTCGAGTCAAGTTTATTTGTATAGCCCTAAATCACAAGCAGTCTCAAAGGGCTTCACATAGACAGAAATTGACAATTATTCTCAAAGCATCCCCTGATCTTAAGCTCCCAAAAGGGCAAGGAAAAACTTAAAAACCCCTACCAGGGGAAAATGAGAAACCTTGAGAAGGGACCACAGATGGAAGGATCCCCCTTTCAGGATCACCAGGTTGAAATGGATGCAGAGAGGGCACAAATGATACAACATGAAAATCAATTAAATAAAAAGTGGATGTCCATGTCATAGCAGAGGGCTGCCGAAGGAGCCCTCAATTGTCCTGGCAGTGTCTTCGAGGAGGTTGAGCTGCAGTTCCCCCATCCTGAATTGGCCCACGAGAATCCAGAAAGCCGCTGTCAGCATGGGTGCCACCTAACCACCTCCCCGGCCGGGGAGGGGGGAGGGAGGGGCTGGAGAGGGAGAGAAAACAAACTCCAGCCGAATCGGCCACTACAGGTTAGTTAAAGGCCATGTCATAGAAATGTGTCTTTAAACGTGTCTTAAATGTTTCTACTGAGGTAGCAGTCCTAATATCCATTGGTAGGGCATTCCAAAGCTCTGGAGCCCGAATAGAAAATGCTCTAGAGCCTGCAGACATTTTTTTGGCCCTCGGTGTCGCTAAAAGGGTAGCGTTTTGCGAACGAAGGTTACGAGACGGAACATAAGGAACAACTAGGTCGACGAGATATGAAGGCGCTAAGCCATGCAGCGATTTATAGGTTAGTAGAAGAACCTTGAAGTCACATCTTAAATGGACCGGGAGCCAATGTAAGTTGGCTAGTATTATCACCATGACAATTGCGAACACACAGAAAGAAAATAAATAACTGGAACATCACTCAAACACCGGTGATCCCATCGTGAGTCCCACATATGGGATGGTTAACTGAAAGTCCAATTGAGCTGCAATTAGTCACGAGGAGGATTTTCCTTGGGGTGTGGCCCCAGCAGCAAAGCAATTGTGTCAGCACTAATATCCACTATCCATTTTGTTGTTGGCATATTTTTGATAAAATGGCCGGGCGGGCCTCACCTTGCTTCCAGCTCGTCAAAATCAATCTTCAGCTTGGACAACTTCACCTGCAGACGTTCACGCTCTGTGGCCTCTGAGTCCAGAGCCGCACGGGCTTTCGCCAGATCGGATTCTTTCTTCGTGTCCCTGAGATGACAGATATACACATAAACTGAGAATATGGAAAATTTCGGGCAGTCGGAGAAATCAGCGTGAACAAACAAATACATACAGCCGAGTTAAAAAAACACCAGAACAATCACCATGACAATTGCGAACACACAGAAAGAAAATAAATAACTGGAACATGACTCAAACACCGGTGATCCCAACATCACCACAACAAATTCAATGTCGGTCACACCCTGAACGTATTTCTTTTCCTGGGCCGCGATGTGACTTTTGACACAAATACCTACGCCGCCACCACGTTTTGTAGCCAAGTCAGGACAGTTTGTGTAAGAATCACTTCGGTTCCTGCAAAACATCGTGTAGCCTTCCAAGCAAGCACGTCCATCGGCCACTGATCCTTGGAGGTGTGTCTCTGTGAAGCACAAAACATCAGCGAAAAGCAGTTCGTGATGAGACACGATATCTTGCACGTGACAAGACAGCCCTTCGGTGTTATGATGGACGACAACCAGGTGATTTGCCCGATCTACCGACGGCATCACGTGAAGGAGGGGCATGACGCTCTCCAAAGAATCCTCTGCCATCTCAGCAAGAGCAGCAGTGATTTGTGGATTTGCATGAAGCCTTCTCTCATCCATATGCAGAATATGCAGACCACTGAGCGAAGTCACTCTACTCAGAGCTACGTACCCCATGCCGTGTTCGAAAACACCTTTCAGCGAAACTGCAGCCTGTGACGTTGTCATGCCTTGTACCTTGTGGATCGTGCAGGCAAAAGCAAGCTTGATGGGAAACTGTCGGCGCGTCACTCCAGCCTTGTTCAGCTTCTCCTCCAGTCTGTCAATGTACACGGGGTTAGCAGCACGCGCTGTGTTACTCACATGATCGAGTTCCAACCCAAGTTTCTGGACACGGGCTTCATTTGGATAGTTCACCAATTTGACAACTTTTGCAAACATCCCGTTGCACAGACCTGATTGAACATCAACGTTCCGTGTGATCATAACACGAGCACCCAAGGCAACTTTGATTGAGTCTGGTAGCTCATTCTTAGCGCCTTGCACAGGGGAAGCTTGCCTTGCCATTCTGCCAGTTCCTTTGTCTTTCTTGTAGTCATCCGCGTCAATCTGCACAATGTCCTTATGAAACAGTTCCAGCATCGCAGAGTTATGGCCATCCACCTGTTTATTGGTGGCAAAAACATGCAGAATATGCTTTGGACACATTTCTGGGGAAGTGTACCTCGTGGCAAGGAGAGCTCTGTCCATTTCCGACAGTTCATCTGACTTTTCTTTGACGCGGAGTCGGTTCAGCAGTTCGGCAAAGGCGACATCGTCTTTCTGCCTCATGATGGCGGTGAGCGTGATCTTTTTGAAGTCGTCACGCCAGTGGTCCAGCCGCGTAGGATCGTACACGCACAGAGGTTTGGACTGTCTCGCGGGAGGGAGCTGAAAGAAATCTCCAACAGCAAGAACAGACATGCCACCGAAAGGTAAATTAATTCCTTTGATTTGTTTCAACCTGGCATTCACGTAGGCAAAGAGGTCTTTCGACACCATGGAAATCTCATCGATGATGAGTATTTCGGCGATGGACAGCTCGGCTCTGACTTCGTCCAGTTTATTGCCCAGCCCGTGGTACGGGGGTTTGAGACTTCTCGGCAGTTTGAGTAGACAATGCAACGTTGCCCCGGAAATGTTGAACGCCGCCGTGCCAGTGAAAGCTGCGAGAACAACCGTTTGCTTGGAAATGTCGGCCTCCTCAGCCAGTCGTGGTAGTCTCTGCAGTATTTTGGTAGCCTCTGCGTGGATACACTTGATCAGATGCGATTTGCCGGTCCCGGCGCCACCGTTGATGTGGTAGAAGAACTGCTCAATGGGCTTTGAGCTACACACACGTTTTATGCACCAATCTCTGACCTTGTAGAAGACGGACGCTTGCTTTTGGTTCAGGTTACGATACATGTCGCGTAACACTGCGGGATCGATGGCTGCAGCCTCTGTCACGATGGACATTTGCGTTGTTTTGGACCTGACGTTATAGTCCGGGACATTTTCCTCCACGTTGTCGTTCGGTTCATCTCTCGCGTTCATTTCCTCAACGCATTCGAGTCTTTGCAACTCACTCTCGGGAGCCAGGTGGCACCATTCGTTTATGACGAGCCCACTCTCCTCCACCTCTTGGATGGCGTTGTCAATGTCTCGACTGTATTTCTCATACCTTTCTCTGTTCCTTCTGACAATTTGGCACACGCGCTCCACAGAGTCGTTATACGGTAACTGTACACAGGCGTTATCATGAAACAACTGATAGGAAGGACAACGTTCAGATTTTAATTGGCAATCAGCACGATGAGGCAGGTACAGCTTGAGCAAGGAGCAGTAATATTCCTCCGGATTCTTTTGTTCAGAGTATTTGCAGTATTTGATGACCGCATGTTTTTCTGTTCTTTTCTGGACAAAGCCCATGTCGTTCAGCAGAGGCAAAACATTCTTACCTTTGGCTTGTTTGCCATAAACAATTCTGCACATTGATGCAAAATCAGCCAAGCACATGACTTCAAATTCCTCTGTTTGAGGTCTGGATTTGTATTTTTCCGGCAGGCCAGTCATCCACACTTCATGAGATTCCTGCGTTTTGCCCTCAAGGAGCGAGAGAGGATAACTCATTTTCAGCGCATTGTCACTCGTTTGTACAAATACCACCACCATGCGGGAGGACTGTTTCATATGCAAGCCGCACGCACGTGCGACGCATTCCTGAGCACTCACTTCTCTTTTCTTGGAGTACGCTTGCATAATTTGCTTCATTTCATCGCTCTCGTTGACATTTGCGCAGCGGGAGTTTTCAATGACAAATTTCAGGTATTGGCTCAGACCGTGTTCAGCCTTGCTGATGTAGCTGCAGATGTATGCGATGCAAGAGTAGGCATTCAGGATGTATCGGATGTCCAGGTTTCCATCCCAGGCAAGAAGCAAATGGCGGTTGTAGTTGTTGACCCAGCAGTCTTTCGGTTCTCGCTTAAGCACGACAGAACTCGACGAGGCCGTCATGCGCAAACAGTTCATGTACTCGTCACCGGTGAGCTTACATTTAGCCACTAGCTGAGGCAAAGTCAGGGATGCCGTTTCAGGCTCATTCAGCAGATTTAGCACGGGAACAAGCTTGGCATTCGACGCCAACCGATCGTCATTGCGTTGATCTCGATTGTCGTCGTCGACGGGCGCAGGTCTGACGATCATTGTTTCATCGCACGGTTGTTTGGGGAATCCAAAGCGGCAATTTGCACCTTGGTGTTTGACGCACGATTTGGAGTGACTTTTGCTGTGCATCTGAACCTCTGTGACCTTTTTGTACAATTCCGGTTCCTTCTGCGGGTCCGGCAGCTCGGCCGAGATGTAGCGAGACACAAAATGACAGATGGCTCCATCCGTGGCTTCCTCAAATACAGGGGCACCTCGAACCCATATGAGGCAATGAATGTGAGGACTTCCTCTGTGTTGAAACTCCAGTCGGTAAAAGTAGTCGACGACCTCACCAATCGGTTGCGCCGGAGAGAGGATCAAATCTCTGAACAGAGCTTCCACACGCTTGTCAAACATGCGCATCGTCGTCACAGGATTGCTGCGTAGGATCTCACACTTGGTAGCCCAGTCAAGTTGGGCGAAATTCACTACTTCACCTTGTTGCGCTTTGATGGCGGTGATGACCTCTTCCCAACGCATTTCGGCAGCAGAAAATGTGCAAAAGAACGTGGGTGTGCCCAGCTGCCGGATCATAGCAAAAAGATCTTTGGTGGTTTTCTCCCAATAGGCCGGCGTACCTCTCAGCGGTGTCATGAATCGGACAGCATCTTTGCTGCGCACCAGTTTCTCAACTTCACGTTTGTCCTGAAGCATGGCATTGTTTATCCTTCGACCATCCCTGGTAAAAGGCTTACCTTTGCGCAGCTGTATTGTCATGCTCGACGTTGCCTGGTAAATTTCAGTCACAAACTGGGCAAAGAACAAGTAGTTGGTATCTCGAGCAAAGCGTTCATCCACGCAACACAGACGGGTTTTGAAATATTTGCTTGGTGTGAGTTTTATTGCTCTCTCTTCATCGAGGGTGTTGTGACCAGTGGGAAACTGCACCGGAAAAGCCATGGCCTCAAGCTTGGGAGTCTTGAAAAAACTTACTGGGTTGTTTCTTTCTGCAGAAGCAACACAATAAATGCCCTCTGTAAAACTCATAATTTCCTCTGCCACATCATTGGGTTGGAGACATGATTCAAGTATCACTCCACCATTTGGTTGATCACCGTCTTCCGAATTTTCTTGTTGCTGTTTGTTACCACTGTTGTCATGTTGAGAGTCACTGTTCATCCCACACAGAGCATCACTTTCAAATCTGTACATCTCCTCCAGAGCTTCCTCATTGTACTCACTGTCGCTCATTTGCGCTTCATCGGAGCTGCTCTCATCGTCAGTGAGGGTTGGGTCGCAAAGGTCCGCATCGTCGCGAATGGTTATGTCTCTGTACTGTGGATGGACTTGTTTCAGTTTCATCAGAGCGCTCATTAGCTTAGACCAAGTGACAGTTTGAAAAAACTGATGGCCTTTGTAGCAAAGCCGTCTCTTCAGTTTCACTCTCAACATCTGTGACTTACTTCTTAGTCTGGGCAAGACATTGACCGTCTCTTGTACTTCCGATGGCACGCACACCACATTTCCACGAATGGCTCGTTGTTGACCTTTGGGAAGAGGTACAATTTTGGCAAATGATATGCATTTGGAAATGAGGTGTCTCTCCAGTATGTTCAATCCACACAGTTCCTTTGGAATATCAGAGAGTGTGAGATTGTTCGCAACAGCAAGTGCAGGCATTTTACCATCTTTGAGGTGACTATAGCAAGTGTGACATATTCACTCCAGTTTTCTTTCAGCTGGTACGCTGCACGAGGCCTGACATTCATCATCACAGATATGGACAAATTGTCCCGTGAGACAACTTGCAACAACATGTCTGTTTTTCTTATAAAATTTACGTTGACAAGCGCGTACTTGGTTCGGAAACAATGCTCTGTGGCAAACAGTGCAGACAAATGTGGGGCCATTCTTAATTTGGGCTTTGAATACCTCAACAGCTTTCATGAGCACACAGTCATTTCGCTCCCTACATAGTCGGTTTATGACTTAGTATTTTTTCAAAAGCGTACTTACTCTGCGCATTGTTTTGGTCTTCAGTGAATCAGATTTTTTTGCCATTATGCGCCTCATGATTTCCTGATGTTTTAATCGGAATTCAGGGTTGTTTAAATAACGGCGTGTCATGTAAGAGCGCTGCCTGTTTCGAAACCCAACATCGTCACGGTAACGTTCTGTGATGTAAGCGCGTCGTCTCATCGTAAAACACTCATCTGTCCTATAACGACGTGAGAAACGGGAAAGGTTTTTCTTCTTAAACTCATGATCCGTCTGACAACGTTGTGTAAAATAGGACTTTTGTTTGGCACAAAAACGCTTGTCCTGTTGATAACGGGTTCTAATATAACCCAATTTCCTTTGTCTTACCTCTGCAATTTGACTGTACTGTTCCCTCTCTTTAGAGTTTTTCATCATTCTCTTTAGTTCCTGTTTTTTACGTCTCACTTCCAATTTTTCTTTTAACTTTTCTTGTGCTTTTATTTGTCGTAGGAACTTTTCTCTACGAGATTTTGGAATTTTTGTCACATTTGCCAGCTGTTTACCTGAAAACCACTCCACTGTCGTTATCGGTAAATTCTTGGTGGTGACGTTCACCTGAACACCGTCTAGTGTCGCTCGTCTCAACACATGAGACAATCTCAGCAACAGGTCTGCTTGCGGCAACACTGATTTGCGTCATCCACTGCTTCTGTGTCAGCGTTTTCTCTCGTGTGTCTGTCTGTGCATTAAAACTGAGAGATGAATAGAATTCAAGTCGACGTTGCAATGTGATCAACTGCAATTTTCAAAACCGCAAAGGCTGCAATTTGAAAAAGAAAATGTGCGTATATTTATTTATTGAATGACTACCATTTCAGTCAAACTGTTTTCTAAGTTGTATTTGAGGTAGTGCCCTTTTTTTGTATTGAAGTTAATGTATCGCTTGTGTTTGGTAAATATGTAGAAAGAGAACCTTAAAAAAAATGGCAGATTAAGTCAAAAACAACAATGACATATGTATCGTTGGCTGTTTTTGCTTCGTTTCAGTTTACTTTGGGGTTGAAGAAGGATGACGTGCACCTGCATCAACAACCTCCACCCGAAGACCACGACGAGTTGGCCACCCGAAAGTCAATTTGGTCTGAGATATTTATTTGTTATTGTTACGACATTGTCTTGAAGTCTGTTCCATGTTTTTGTCAATAAATGTCTGACAGTAAAGCCCATAAGTGGCCTTACAATATTTCAGTTTTGCAAATATATATATATATATATATATACGATGTCTTTGAATCTCAGAAAAAGAGATTTCGTAAGTTCAATCTAATAAGTGAAATTCTCAAAAGACACCTGCCAAAGTGTTATAAATCAAGTAGTTCAATTCACAAGTAAGCAAATAGTTTTATTCATGTTTTAAAAATACATTCCGTTTAAAAAATAAATATAATTATCATGCCTTCAAGTATAAAAACAATAATATGTAATAAATATCTTCTTTAAATAATTCATACGACTGTTTGCAATAAATAAGGTCTTAGATTCACAATGGCTTTTTTGAATGAGCAATAAATAGGTTATCTACAGAATAAAAAAATTAAAAAACTCAGTGCGTCATGCAAAAACAAATACATCATCAATCCGTCAGTGGGTTACGACACGTCAGTGCAGATCCAACAACTTAATTCACTTCATGTTTTGCCCAACATTTCCGACGGGCTTCAGTGGCGGACGTGACTACCGCAATAAACTAAACATGGCGAAGACCTTGGCATGTTTTCCCCTTCGCCGTTCTTTGCGCCTCAGCGCCCTCTCGCCGTCAACAATGAAGATGTAGAGCTTCCGCAGGATGTTGTGCGCCGTCATCTTTCTGTGGAAAGCATCGGGGTGGTACAGTGACCTCAATAGGCTCTCTTCCTCATTGCTACTCAGGCCTGTGACCTCTTCTGTTTTTTTCATCTGCCGGACAAGAGTAAGCAACACAATGTCAAAATAGGTATTATAGTAACAGCAAAATTCATTTCCTATCCCTAAATTGTCACACTGGCCAACCTTTTGTTTGATATTGTAGAGCAGGAGTTCAGAGTAGTGTTTGGCCTCAGACAGAATTTTACTGCCGGGATATTCCTTCTCCACGTGCTTGAGAAGAATTATGTAAGTGGACAGACCTTGGGCCAGCCTGTGCAGGCAAGCCTCCTGGAAAAAAGAATATTTAGGTCAGTTAAAAAACAAATATCTATTCAACCTACGCATAAAAGTCAAGCCGATGCTAGCAAACAATTATGGAAAGTGTCAGTGTCTGTATTTTCTCCCACCTCTGGTGGTTTTCCATTTCTGGTTCTTACCTTGCTAAAGTTGGAGCTGGGGCAGTTTGCTGGAAACTGAGGTGCTTTGTAGTGCTCCAGTAAATGAAAGTTGACATTGTTTTGGAATTCATCATCAAACTGATATTGAAATTAGTCACAAGTCAGATATGTTTTACAGCCAGGAGAAGACAATGAAGGTGCTTTCTGAATTTCCACTTACAGCTTTCTGGTGTTCTTTAGCGGTACCCAGAACCGAGTCCCAAACATGAGCAGAGGTCAGCAGGTCAGAGGGCGCCGTTTCCTCCTCACTTGAGGTGTCGCTTGATGGCAAGACGGTGGTCGCTTCTGTCAACGGAGCGCCATTGGCTCGCAGTACTAGAAAAGCCACCAAGCCCACCGCGAGAATTTGCGTGTCTAATGCGGAAGCAGAAGAAAATCATGAATGAATGGCAAAAGAGGAAGAAAATTCAGGAAACATTCATCACTGACTTACACATGTTGGGCATGTTGCGTCGAGATTACTCTTGCCTTGACCGCCTGCTCTCGTGGAACATGTCTTGACTTCTCATTGCACAGCCGTTATATATTCTACTGACCGCAGGGATTTCCGAATACCTTCCGGTTTCAATTATATACTGATGAAACCGATATCACACTCTTTTTTTTTGGTGCATACAGCAGAATGCAATTACACAGAATGAAAAAAGACGAATTTAATCATTTTTAAAGAACAACAACTTTATTTCAATTATTTCAATTAAATTTCACAACAGGTCGGAGCAGATTTTATTTAAAAAAAGCCCATTTAATTGTATTGTTATACAATATTTTTATAATGTGACCATGTCAAAAGTCAAAGTCTGCTTTATTGTCAATCCCTTCATATGTCAAGACACACAAGAAACCGAAATTCCATTTCCTCTATCCCACGGTGGAAGTGGAATTTCCATCATCATCTTCCAAACGTGCGCCAGTGGCTTTGCTCATCCTTATTTCCTGGAAGAAAAACGGGCGTCAAAAGAGAAATATTGCTTCTTGTCGCTTGAAAGATGTGTCACCTCTCCGTTGGCGTTGATCAAGGTAAAGTGGACCTGGCCTACGGGTCCCCAGTTGGACTGTGTCTCCCAGACTAGATCAGAGGGAGGATTGTGGTTTCGGCCAGCGTCAGCCGCCCAGATCTGATGCATGTAAAGGTCATTGAAATATTGAG
Organism: Syngnathus typhle; assembly: GCF_033458585.1. Taxonomy (NCBI): domain Eukaryota; kingdom Metazoa; phylum Chordata; class Actinopteri; order Syngnathiformes; family Syngnathidae; genus Syngnathus; species Syngnathus typhle. The sequence goes on along the minus strand of NW_026871988.1, from coordinate 306,275 downwards.
CACCTTGTATCTGAGATCTTCCAGATAAGATTGATTACCGTGACACTCTCGTGGGCCTTCAGGATGAATTCTGCGGCAAACTTGAATACGATGGGAGCAGAAGATCCAATCTGGAGCTTCACCTGCCAGTTCCCCAAATTCTGATCCTAATAGTTGAAATTGATCTCAACAGGTTAGTCGTTACTGGAAAATGTGCAAATTTCGTAAGATGTTCCCCTGTGACACATCCACTGACCTCATCAACTGTATTGCGGAGTCTGACATATTTGCCGTACGAGTCCACCTCATCCAGAGTGACCTGCTGCTCATCCACAGTGACCTGCTGCTCATCCACAGTGACCTGCTGGGCGATTTTAGGACGAGGCACATTGCATCCGCCCGAGCTCAAACCCTCGCTGTCCTTCGGACGTTTCCTCTTTTTGCTGGCCGACATGGTTTGGCGTACCCTGGGGACAAACGTGGAGACATTAATTGCAATGAGAGGAAACGTTGTGGTATGTTCTAAAGCTGTAAAAAGACCTCTCCTCCTTGTTCTGGGTCCGCTCCCTCTCTGTAGACAGAGCCTCCTCCAGATCTTTCACTTTTTGGCCGGCTTCCAACTCCACCATGCGAGACTCGTGCTGGCTTTGGACCATGCGCAAGTCCTACGTGAGACGTGAGAATGACTCAGCTTTATTTTCATTAATTAAATAAGCGATAGTGATGGTAATTACCGACCGCGGAATGCAGCTTCTTTTCAAACTCCAGCTCATCTTTAAGGATTTGAATGTGATGCGACTTCCTGAGCAAAAACAGTATTAAACCCTCGACGCAGTCAAATGCGCTATTTATATTGATGTGCGACTATGGGATGGTTAACTGAAAGTCCAATTGAGCTGCAATTAGTCACGAGGAGGATTTTCCTTGGGGTGTGGCCCCAGCAGCAAAGCAATTGTGTCAGCACTAATATCCACGATCCATTTTGTTGTTGGCATATTTTTGATAAAATGGCCGGGCGGGCCTCACCTTGCTTCCAGCTCGTCAAAATCAATCTTCAGCTTGGACAACTTCACCTGCAGACGTTCACGCTCTGTGGCCTCTGAGTCCAGAGCCGCACGGGCTTTCGCCAGATTGGATTCTTTCTTCGTGTCCCTGTGATGACAGATATACACATAAACTGAGAATATGGAAAATTTCGGGCAGTCGGAGAAATCAGCGTGAACAAACAAATACATACAGCCGAGTTAAAAAAACACCAGAACAATCAAGTCAAGTCAGGTTTATTTGTATAGCCCTAAATCACAAGCAGTCTCAAAGGGCTTCACATAGACAGAAATTGACAATTATTCTCAAAGCATCCCCTGATCTTAAGCTCCCAAAAGGGCAAGGAAAAACTTAAAAACCCCTACCAGGGGAAAATGAGAAACCTTGAGAAGGGACCACAGATGGAAGGATCCCCCTTTCAGGATCACCAGGTTGAAATGGATGCAGAGAGGGCACAAATGATACAACATGAAAATCAATTAAATAAAAAGTGGATGTCCATGTCATAGCAGAGGGCTGCCGAAGGAGCCCTCAATTGTCCTGGCAGTGTCTTCGAGGAGGTTGAGCTGCAGTTCCCCCATCCTGAATTGGCCCACGAGAATCCAGATAGCCGCTGTCAGCATGGGTGCCACCTAACCACCTCCCCGGCCGGGGAGGGGGGAGGGAGGGGGTGGAGAGGGAGAGAAAACAAACTCCAGCCGAATCGGCCACTACAGGTTAGTTAAAGGCCATGCCATAGAAATGTGTCTTTAAACGTGTCTTAAATGTTTCTACTGAGGTAGCAGTCCTAATATCCATTGGTAGGGCATTCCAAAGCTCTGGAGCCCGAATAGAAAATGCTCTAGAGCCTGCAGACATTTTCTTGGCCCTCGGTGTCGCTAAAAGGGTAGCGTTTTGCGAACGAAGGTTACGAGACGGAACATAAGGAACAACTAGGTCGACGAGATATGAAGGCGCTAAGCCATGCAGCGATTTATAGGTTAGTAGAAGAACCTTGAAGTCACATCTTAAATGGACCGGGAGCCAATGTAAGTTGGCTAGTATTATCACCATGACAATTGCGAACACACAGAAAGAAAATAAATAACTGGAACATCACTCAAACACCGGTGATCCCATCGTGAGTCCCACATATGGGATGGTTAACTGAAAGTCCAATTGAGCTGCAATTAGTCACGAGGAGGATTTTCCTTGGGGTGTGGCCCCAGCAGCAAAGCAATTGTGTCAGCACTAATATCCACTATCCATTTTGTTGTTGGCATATTTTTGATAAAATGGCCGGGCGGGCCTCACCTTGCTTCCAGCTCGTCAAAATCAATCTTCAGCTTGGACAACTTCACCTGCAGACGTTCACGCTCTGTGGCCTCTGAGTCCAGAGCCGCACGGGCTTTCGCCAGATCGGATTCTTTCTTCGTGCAGGGCTCGAAACTAACGATTAGCCGATTGCCCGGGGCAAGTAGCGATGGCAGACGGGCAAGTAGAATTTTTTCCTCACTTGCCCGAACTTGCCCTGCCATAATACCATGTTTTCAAGCTGTAAAAAGACGATTTTGTGCATAATTTCTCGCAACTTCTGCCGCTTCTGGTCCGACATTTTGTTTTCTAGGGTTTCTCGTGTAAGTCTGCAATACATTGATAACGGCAAAGCGCTTCGTAATTAAATGCATGCTCTCTCACCCGTCCCTGGCTCTTCTGCGCCTGCGCACCAGCAGAGCTTGTTTCCGGTTGGCGGATACGAAGGCATATGAAGGCAAAACTTATAGTGTTGTCTTTTTTATTGCAAAAATGTGTCGGGCAAGTAAAAATCCACTCCAAAAAAATTCGGGCAAGTAAAATTTTGTTTCGGGCAAGTAAAATTTTCTCCAACTTGCCCGAGGGCAACTTGGGCAAAAAATAAGCTTCGAGCCCTGTGCTCCCTGCTCCCGGAAAGAGGAAGCAAGCAACAATGAACTGGATTTCATAATAAAGTCGCGTCTAATGTCCGAGGTCAAACACGGCGATATAAATCGATGTTTACCTTTAGCATCGATGCCAATAAATCGTAGAGCATTATATGGATTAATCGATGTGTATCGATGTATCGTTACACCCCTACTCAACGACCGTCTGCAGCTGGAGGTGAGCAAGCTGAGGGAGGAAACTCCACACAGGTAGGGCCAGAGGTGGAATCGAACCAGCACCCACCTAACTGTGAGGCGGACGTGCTACCCAGTGCCCCACCGAGCCGCCCTTAGGATCCATCCGTTGCATAGTTTCTTTGAACCATTGCAAAGAGTGAGTTGTTTTTTTTTATGTGTATTTACAAAGGAACCTTTGTTTGACTTTGAAGAAACCTCTATGCAGTTTCTTTGATAAGTGCAATCAGGCATTGGTGTAATGCATGACACTGAGTCTTTCCTGGATCAGCAGAAGCAAGCTCGAGATGGCGACCCCAGAAAACATTCCTCAAGGTGCAAACAACGCCCTCTCCCAGGAGGTGGAAGATCTCCGCAAGCTCAACGACCTTCTGGGCATTTACGTCGACAACGCCCGTTCCCGGGAAGTGGGGAACGCCGGCTTGCTTTTGCGCATCACTGAATCCGAAACAGAGGTGTCCCGGCAGCTGACGGGCCTGAAGGCCGTTTTCGAGACGGAGCTGGCGGATGCCCGTGCGACTCTGGACTCTGAGGCCAAAGAGCGTGCACGTCTGGAGCTGGAGGTGAGCAAGCTGAGGGAGGAAATCAAGGAGCTGAAAGCAAGGTGAGGCCCGGCCATTTTATCAAAAATATGCCAACAACAAAATGGATGCTGGATATTAGTGCTGACATAATTGCTTTGCTGCTGGGGCCACACCCCAAGGAAAATCCTCCTCGTGACTAATTGCAGCTCAACATTGGACTAAAAAAATATTTCACCAAAAAACTACTATCAGTGATTCTTATTAAATACGACATTGTTATGATGTATAACATTTTCCATCACTTCAGCGCCTGCAGGTCAGATTTATGAAATATGTTTATCTAATGAGGCAACATCACATCCAACGGCAAACATTCTGACCAAATACATCATCTTGAAGAATCAGTGAAAGAATACATATAAATAAAGAAATCAATAGTATTGTTGGTTTCCCTTTTTTGCCAGTGCATCATAGTCTGGGGTAAAATTTGTTGTGGTAATTCTTAGGATAGAGCCGAGGTGTCGGTCCGTTAACCTAGATCTGTGACCGGCTTTGTTGACGTTCATGTGGCTGAACGTCACGTCGCGTACGTCGAGCCAAATTGGCCACTCTCTTTTAAACACTCGGCACTGTGTCCACCTTGCTTTTTCTTGGGCGACTCATTTTAATAGAAGGATTCCAGGGGAAGGTTTGTGGGTGGCTTTAGCGTAAAACTGTCTCTGAAAACTCAGCACGCGAATTACGAGAATATTGACGTCACAGCCTACACTCAAAATTCGGCACTGATAGATGAAATGACTACGTACTACTGAGTACGCACATGTACTTGTGAGTGTGCACCGAGCTTTCTGACGGCTCCCGGGAGTAAATGCGCGGGCGGGCGGGCGCTTTCCCATCTACTGGGGAAACATAGTAATTGTAGGGAAAATGACCCCCCCAAACATTTATAATACACTTTATTCAGGTTTGGCGGGCCGGATTAAACGGCCCCGTGGGCCGGATGTGGCCCGCGGGCCGTAGTTTGCCCATGTCTGCCATAGTCGCATATCAACATAAATAGCACATTTGACTGCGTCCATCCATTTTCCATATTCCCAGTTTATTACACGATTATCATCACTATCGCTTATTTTTAATTCATGAGAATAAAGCTGAGTCATTCTCACGTCTCACGTAGGAGTTGCGCAAGGTCAAACGCCGGCACGAGTCTCGCATGGTGGATTTTGAAAACGCCCCCCAGGAAGATTATGAAAGTAAACTGCCCGAAGCCTTGATGAAGATGCAAAGCCAGCATGAACTTCAAATTAAACTCTACCTTCAAAAATAGGTAACCATTTATCATTTGGACCTTAGAATCTGTCTCAGCTGCAAAAGTTTAAAAAGTCTGTGTTGACACTAGCTTGCAGCCCGTGATGCAAAAGTGAAAGATCTGGAGGAGGCTCTGTCTCCAAAGAGAGACCTCCTCGGGGAGAAAGACCGAGAAATGGTCGACATGAGGGAGCGGTTGGAGCAGAAGCTGGATAAGTATCAGGAGCTAATGGATTTCAAGCTAGCGTTGGATCTGGAGATAAGTGCCTACAGGAGCTGGATGAGCATCAGGAGCTAATGGATGTCAAGCTAGCGCTGGATATGGAGATAATTGCCTACAGGTAGGTGCTTGACAGCGAGGAGGAGAGGTGTGTGTGGCTTACAAACATACCACAACTTTTCCTCTCATAGCAATTAATGTCTCCACGTTTGTCCGCACGGTACGCTCGACCACGTCGGCCAGCGGGAAGAGGAAGCGTCCCAACGACACGGACAGCGAGGCTTCGAGCTTCGCCGGAAGCGCTGTGACTCGTACTCCCATCACCCAGCAGGCCTCTGCTAGCGGGCAGGTCACCGTGGATGAGGTGGAGCAGGACGGCAAATATGTCCAACTCAGCAATAAAGGAGATGAGGTCAGTGGATGTGTCACAGTGGAACATCGCACATCTTACAAAATTTACACATTTTCCAGTAACGACTAACCTGTTGAGATCAATTTCAGCTGCACGGCACACGAGGAGCTCCAGCAGACCCGGATCCGACTGGAGTCCCTTTCGCACCCTAACCCTAACTCTAACAGGACGCCACTCAGAAGGGGAAGGAGTTCAGGACCCCAACAGCCTGGAGATCACAAACTCCGCCAGTGGCGAGCAGTGCTTGCATCCCACTACAGAGTCCCGGCACCATTCGTCACGGATGTAGACGCGCATTCCACCTTCTCGCGATGTTCCCCCTCGTACAATGGCCCAGGCCGCCCGCTAGCCGCTCCAGATGTACAGCAGAGTCCGGAATGTTGACGGTCAACCAAGTCCCAGTGAACACGAGCACACAGCAGTTACGCACTGTCCGGTTCGTAGATCTCAGCAGGCGAATGTCAACCATGTTGTTGTCCAGCGATCGAATATTCGCCAGAAGAATGGAAGGCACGGCCGGGCGAGCCGAGTTGGCTTCAGCCTCCTCGCACACCGCTTCCGACGCTCCCCAACCGGGGGAGGAATAGCAGAAGATGCTTAGATTCACATTGTGATCATTCTGGAAGGACAGTGTGGTTCACTCTTGTGATGGTGGTACCACCTGAGCCCTGCGAGCTCCATCAGCTGGTCCACACTGAAGCCGTACTCACTGAAGAGCTCCTCATCAATGCGCTGGGCTTCCTCTTGTCTGCAGAAGAAATACAAGTACCGTTTTTTTTCCATGTATAATGCGCAAAATTTAACTAATTTATTGTCCTAAAATCTGGGGTGCGCATTATACATGGGTACAAATAAAAATATATATATTTTTTTAATCCGGATATGATCCGGAGGCCGCCATTACAGATACGCTTTCTTCTCTGGTGTTCACTTCAAACACGCTCCATACGAACACAATGCTGTTGTATCAGACACTTGCTCGATCACCTGCTCGTTTGCTGTCACAATGTACCCTACACAAATCCGAAACATTTCTTTGCGATCGAGTTTGCTAGCGCATGCGCAGTGATACTGACCGGCAGAATAACATCCGGTTGTTCCCAAAGATCATCTAGCTGTTGGTGAGTCTGGTGGTGCGGGAGCGCAGGCTCCTGTACCTCTTCCCAGAGGGCAGATGATCAAACAAAGAGTCATATCAATATAATTTCTAGTAGTAGTTTGGTCGATTAATAAGTGGAAAGGGATGTGCAGACTACATGAATTTGTTTTCTTCAAAGTATTGTGGAACAGGATGTCCAGACAGGGAGGACATCTCAAGGCCGACGGGGAACGCGAATAACAACTCGTCGTGGTCCAGACACCTGTGCTGAGCAGGGGAAAACCCAAACGAGGAGGAGCTGGCCATCAACCATCGACCAATCACCACACAATAATTTGCATGCTTGAATATTCATATTATGTTTCTTTAAAACTGGGCAACCCAGAAGAATGTGTTGTCTTTTGATGGTCACAGAAGGCACACAAGTTTTTTGTGTTAAGGACCCGAGACCCAGGCGCCTGTATTAGCTTGCTTTGTCAGGATTACACAATTGGTCAATTCGGCCTAAATTTTGCGCACTATACACGGAAAAAAACGGTAATATTCAGGAGACAAGGTTCAAATCAGGCAATATATGATCAATAACAATTTTGGAATTGTTCTTTTTTTTTTTTTTTTTTTTGCAGATTAAAAAGAATGGCAACATTTTTTATTTTTTCACAAGTGGATTTAAATGGCCGATGAGGGGCATTGAACTCCAACATGTCAAGTGCTGCAATGTTCCAACTGCAGACAGAATAATAGAAAATATGAACTGTTTTTGTCTTTCAGACATTAACCCGCTCAATTATTCTCCAAAGAATAACGTAAAGCTCGAAACTAGCATCAAATAAAGTTGATCAGAGCTTGTCGCGGGTGAGAGGCGCCGCCGTGTGGTCACATAAGCAAACTACATGTTAAGATAAAAATAAAGTACAGTGCCGCACTGCACTATAGTGCAATAAAATTAAGTAAAATAAAACAAATGTAACTTAAAATGTAAAACCTGAACACATGATAAAAGCTAACTAAACCCAAACGTTGAGTTTGAGTCTTAAGTTCGAACTGGTACGTCTTCTTGAAATGACCTTAATACCTTCGTTTTGACGTCTTGCAGTAGCCGCAATGTTACACAGTTGCTAAATTCGAAAAATAGGACAAAAATGAATTCAATGATCGCTTGGGTGTAGAAATGAAACATTGCCGAAGCAGGAGTAAAACAACTCTGATAGAAAGCAAGTAAAAGTGTCAAACAGCTTAAAGATATAAAGAAAAGCGTTTGCAAAGAGTCTAAACCATATGTGTGTCAAACTCAAGGCCCGCGACATCATTTTATATTATTGTTACTAATGGCCCGACGATATGAAGCGATGATAACACAATAAACTACAGATCCCATAATGCAGTGCTTTCGCTGCCTTGCTGAGCGTTTTTCCGCGGCAATCAGGACAAGTGCTTGTTGCTGCAAGTTATTGCGAAGCTAGCCCCTCATGATGCCGAAGAGAAAAGTTGATTCTGAAAACAAAGCCTTTAAAAAGGTTGAGTATATGTTTACTGACATTGCCGGTAAGCCCGTTTGTCTCATGTGTGGCGCTAATGTGGCTGTATTGAAAGATTTTAATCTAAGACAGCACTATGAAACAAAACATCTGGATAACCTGAAAGACCTGAATGCAGAGCAGAATGACAGAAGGTAAAAGAGTTAAAGAAAAGGTAAAGAAGAAGCTGATATTCCAGCAGACGTTTTTCACCCGTTCAAAATCACAAAGTGAAGCTGCTGTGAAAGCGAATTTTATCGTGGCAGAGGAGATCGCCAAAGCAGGTTGTTGCTTTGTAGTGCTCCAGTAAATGAAAGTTGACATTGTTTTGGAATTCATCATCAAACTGATATTGAAATTAGTCACAAGTCAGATATGTTTTACAGCCAGGAGAAGACAATGAAGGTGCTTTCTGAATTTCCACTTACAGCTTTCTGGTGTTCTTTAGCGGTACCCAGAACCGAGTCCCAAACATGAGCAGAGGTCAGCAGGTCAGAGGGCGCCGTTTCCTCCTCACTTGAGGTGTCGCTTGATGGCAAGACGGTGGTCGCTTCTGTCAACGGAGCGCCATTGGCTCGCAGTACAAGAAAAGCCACCAAGCCCACCGCGAGAATTTGCGTGTCTAATGCGGAAGCAGAAGAAAATCATGAATGAATGGCAAAAGAGGAAGAAAATTCAGGAAACATTCATCACTGGCTTACACATGTTGGGCATGTTGCGTCGAGATTACTCTTGCCTTGACCGCCTGCTCTCGTGGAACATGTCTTGACTTCTCATTGCACAGCCGTTATATATTCTACTGACCGCAGGGATTTCCGAATACCTTCCGGTTTCAATTACATACTGATGAAACCGATATTACACTCTTTTTTTTTTGGTGCATACAGCAGAATGTAATTACACAGAATGAAAAAAGACGAATTCAATCATTTTTAAAGAACAACAACTTTATTTCAATTATTTCAATTAAATTTCACAACAGGTCGGAGCAGATTTTATTTAAAAAAAGCCCATTTAATTGTATTGTTATATGTTGGAATAATTTAAGTAAAGCCTTGTCATTTATTAGTTTATGGCTTTACTTTCATCTAGGTTTTTCTCTTTAGTGACAGGGATTCCTTTTGATCCCTGTGGATTTTATCCTTCCTGTCCTTATGTTACCTGTGTGTTTTTGTTTCTGTAAGAGGCCTTCACTAACAATGAGCAGAGCTTATTTGCATAGGCGAAATGTTCTTATTTGGTTGAAAGAAACTTCATTCCTTTTAGTTAACTGTAGGTTTGGTTCATAGATGGTTACAAGTTATCCCATATTTACTCAATGTTTGTTAAAGTGTTTAGGACAAGTCACTCATTCTTATTGCGTGTTAATTTACTAAGTAGATAAAGTCTAGCCAAGGTTTAGTTGCATTGTTCCACAGGAGTTATCTGATCTCGCTCGGGGACGACTCGGCCAACAACTGGAGGAGAACAGATGGGCAAACTCTGCGGGGGTCACGGGCCGACAATGAAGTGCTAATTCACACCACACTACATTCTTTTGCTAATCAGCGTTGCTACAGACACAATCTCCCCTCCCTTTAGTGTAGCAACGCCTCTGTAACCAGGGAAACCAAAACATTAAATAGAGGAGCACGTGGAGGGAGAACTCAGAATTGATGGAGATTGTAACCGAGTTTCCTCTCTCTATCGTTCTCCTCGCGAGTAAACCTGTTCTGGTTCTTTTCTCCTCTTCCTTCCAGCGTGTGGTTAAATGTCTGATGGTATTTAGACCTAACATTTATTTGGTCCTTCGAGCCGGAAGCCAAAACACCTGAGGATTCCAGCGGGCAGCAGCGGAGATCCAGAAAGACTGCGCGTGGCAGGACCTCCCTAGGTGAGGTCCTAGAATCCTTTTCAAGGGCTGGCTGTCTGCTTCGCCGGCTGGGATCCAAAGGTTGAAGGCAATCCGAGGTGCAGAGGTGAAGGGAACCAGAGGGTGAGTTTGTTTTGTTTTTTAAAAGAATGAGCGGCCGAGGGCTCGTCGCCCTATAAAAGTCCTAGGACAGAACGGAAAGGTCCGTTCTAAAGGTACCAAAACGGAAAGGTCCATTTAAATAAAAGTTACTCAACGGAGAAGTAACTAAACGGAAAGGTCCGTTTAAATAAGAGGACAAAGGTGTCCGGCGGAGAGGTCCGTTTGTAGGGTTAGCGTAGTCCGCGGGAAACAGGAAGTTAAACCGAAAGTCACGCAATACTGTATGATTGAGAGTGTGAATGGGAATACGTATCACTAGATATAGTACTCCATGTTAAAGCAGTGGGGAACACATAACGTGGTTCTGTGGACGCAGTAGGCAAGGATTCTCCACCAGCCACCAGAACGCTGGTAGAAGTGAGAATCACCACAGGATCTTTTCGTTATCCCACTGGAAACACCCGACTTTAGAAACCCTTATGGTTTTACAGTTGGGACCAAATTGATTAAAATGGGGAACGAGAAGAGTAAAACTAAAATCCGAGATACTCTAAAATGTAACGATTCGAAAATAATTGAAAGGCAGGATCTCGACCAACTTAGAAATTTCGATAAATGGGTAAAAAAAAAAATTATATATATATATATATATATATATATATATATATATATATATATATATATATATATATATATATATATATATATATATATATATATATATATATATAAATTTGAGGGACAACTAAAAACAACCAAATTATTAGGACTTAGAGGTGCCATAAACGAAACAACAAAAAGAAATGTTAAAGAAATTAAAGAAGGAATCTGATGATGGAGAGAGAAAGAGAAAGAGAAAGAGAAAGAGAAAGAGAAAGAGAAAGAGAAGAGAGAAAGAGAAAGAGAAAGAGAAGAGAGAAAGAGAAGAGAGAAAGACAGAGAGAGAGAGACAGAGAGAGAGACAGAGACAGAGAGACAGAGACAGAGAGACAGAGACAGAGAGAGAGAGATAGAGACAGAGACAGAGAGACAGAGAGAGAAAGAGACAGAGACAGAGAGAGAGAGAGACAGAGAGAGAGAGAGACAGAGAGAGCTCAGAAAGCACTGTATTGCAGGTAGGAAGATGATGAGACTGGGCCTAACAGTAGGCAGGCAAGAGAAAACCAAAATTTACAGAGAGCTAGAGAAGAAGGGGGAGGTCTAGAGAAAGTAGAGAAACATGTAGAGAAAACACATGCTATAAATTCAAAACTAAAGATCATAGCAGGAGGTATACATAAATCACACCCTCCATGCGGAAAGAGTAGTAATAGACAAACAAAAACAAAAACAAATGAAAGCTTCAAAAGACACTTTTCCGGTAGACCAATAGAATTCTGGAGTTGCGGGGAAAACGGTCACATGGCACGCGAGTGCACAAATGAACAAAGACAGTTATGACTAGGCCAAAATCAAATCAGATTTCCATGTAATGAAGTGGGAACCTGGCTGCCAAAATTAAAGAGAAATTAGCTTAAATATACAGGAGATATTTGTGTTAAAAGTGTCAGGTTTATTTCAATGACTGAATAACTATTAAGAGAAGAGCAACAGCAAACAAATCACAAGTGAGACAGAATATTAAGTCTTTTCTCGCGAGGAGTGCAGTACAGATAGCTTAATACAATCTCTACACACACACTAAATATCTGTAGGCACTCCCGCTCTTTTTATTTGGATTTGCCCTACCCACAGTGTGAGACAAGCCCCTAAAGAAAGGAGGGGGAAAGCATGTGGGCTTTGCCTCGTAAGGAAAAATCACTAGGTGTTTACATACTAATAAAGACATCTGGGAAGAGGAGTTTGAGTGGACTGGATACAGAAGAGAAAACCTTTGACCTCAAGTAAAAACATAGCAAGGGAAGTTTTACGACATTGTGTAGGATGCAACAAACTAAGTTATTTATTACTGGTTATATACATTCCAACCTAATCCTACGATCAAGATAGTTAGGAAACCCTGACTTTAATGGTCACTTGGAGGTTCATCTGGGGTGCAAGACAGCAATGAGGCATGTTGTCTAACAAAGTGGTCTTTGTTAGAAAGGAACTGTCCTTCCGTGGTACATCATAAAAACAGCAAGGCCAAACAGCAAGCATATAATGCAGTAATATTGCGGTAAGGCATTGATTAGAGAACGCATGATAACATATATATACATTTTTCTAACAAAAAGGATAAAGTAATACAAAGTAACACTTAAGTTAAAATTTGCAAAATAAATGGAAAGGAATTGCAAATAGCTTTTAAAAGTAAAATAGAGAATAAATCTGACAAGTAATACGAGCAAAAAGGTGTTCTTAGTGCTTCTATGTGTTATTATATGTTGTGCGTCATGCTTTTGTGCTGGTGTGTGTGTGCGTGTGCGCGCAGAGGATCCTCATGAATGGGTGTGTGTACGAGTGCGAGGTGTGTTCTATGGAAGAAATCAGTCATGGAGAATGTTCTGGAGGCTGTTGAGCAATAATAGGAAAATTGAGAAGTGGATGATGGTGTGTTTAAGGTGGTTGGAGAAACTAAGATGAGCAGTGTGTGGAAGTAGAGAAAATAAGACGTGTTTGGCAGGAAGTGACTAGAATGGTGGCTTGATAGGACGAGGATAAAAGACAGCAAATGTTGTGTAGAAGACTGAAAGATGTTGAAGGTGAACATGATGGGGGAGGGCAACAGCAAAGTTGGCCTGCCCTTTGAGAAGGTGAAACTGATAAGCGTGCCTGCGCTCGCGCGTTGTCGTGGGGCGGGGCTGTCCGCGTGGGCCTTTGCTATGCTCGTGTGGGCGGTGGGCCGGCATCATGATTGTTGCAGGAAATGGCCAGCCTGTGACCAATCAACATTGATGCTGCGCCCCCCCCCTCGCATGAGGGGTGCTATGGCCGCGGACGAAGCAGAGAAAGTGTGCGTTTCTCAGAGAATGTTTGAATATTTGGAGCAGGGTGATGCTTAAGGAAGACATGACAATGTTTGCATTAAGGATGAAAGGCACTGATAAAAAAAAGGTATAACCAAAACGTCAGAGGAGGATGACGTTTGCGCAGCGTTGTTTGTTGGTATTGTTTGTGAGTTGTGTCTCTACTGTTTTTGTGTTGTCTGTGTACTGTAGGTGTTATGTGTTAAAAGGGGGAAATTGGCTAATATAGGTGCAAAAAAGAATTTCCTACACTGTAATCTATCTGACTTGCACCGCAAAACAAAAACGATTTTGTAAAAATAGGAAGTAAAAAAAAAAAAAAAGCAAGCAATTAGGTTATGGGCAGAAACTATATTAATGAAACTTAATTAGAAACTAGCATTAAGGCTAGGAATTAATGCCTAGCCTTGATGAAACAAAATTTGAGAGATGGAAAGAACTTGCTTTCTGGAATTGGATGAAGAAAAATTATAAAATAATGACATTTTGAAGCTAAATTTAAAAGGGTATAGTCAATTGGTTGTGTCAAGACTTAAGTTTTTACATTTGAGAATAAGAGAGCGATCGAGTTGAAGTTAAGAAACAACAACAATTAACTATTATACTAATTTACTGACAGTTATTTTGTTGATTTTTATCTTTTCCAATTAGTGGATTGGTTTGACACCTTGAGGAAGGAAAGATTAGGATGTGGAACACGGGTTTAGACAACCAGTTACACACGCAAAACATGTGTGCACTGGGACACTGAGAAGCATTTTGGAAGGTGTGTCAAATTGAATGGAGATGAAATCATATGTAGTAATACAACACTTTACTACATATGGATTCCCTAAATCGTACTATTGAGTTACATAAAACATACATTTTGATTTTTATTCAAATTGCTAAGATTCTTGTGATAAACGATGAGAAAATGATTGAAAAGAAACTACAACTAAGCTAGTAGCAGTCCAATTGCCACGAAAATAGCTATATGCACGTGTGCAGGGCACACACGAGACTGATAAGGTGCCAAGACGTAACAAGCTTGCAGACGGAACTGCATAGCTGTAGTGCAAAAGACGCTTCAAATTTATACACAGAAGAAGCAGATTAAATTACTAAAATATTTTTAAAGATGTGCAGCAACAAAATCCATCGACTGAAATTCAATTATGGACGAAAAGAGGAGCAAGAGTGGAGAATGGTATCTATAAATGACCAGAAGACTGACCTATCCTCCAAAAAACCTATACAAGTGGGCAGCAATTGTTAGAAAAATGTATATATATGTTATCATGCGTTCTCTAATCAATGCCTTACCGCAATATTACTGCATTATATGCTTGCTGTTTGGCCTTGCTGTTTTTATGATGTACCACGGAAGGACAGTTCCTTTCTAACAAAAGACCACTTTGTTAGACAACATGCCTCATTGCTGTCTTGCACCCCAGATGAACCTCCAAGTGACCATTAAAGTCAGGGTTTCCTAACTATCTTGATCGTAGGATTAGGTTGGAATGTATATAACCAGTAATAAATAACTTAGTTTGTTGCATCCTACACAATGTCGTAAAACTTCCCTTGCTATGTTTTTACTTGAGGTCAAAGGTTTTCTCTTCTGTATCCAGTCCACTCAAACTCCTCTTCCCAGATGTCTTTATTAGTATGTAAACACCTAGTGATTTTTCCTTACGAGGCAAAGCCCACATGCTTTCCCCCTCCTTTCTTTAGGGGCTTGTCTCACACTGTGGGTAGGGCAAATCCAAATAAAAAGAGCGGGAGTGCCTACAGATATTTAGTGTGTGTAGAGATTGTATTAAGCTATCTGTACTGCACTCCTCGCGAGAAAAGACTTAATATTCTGTCTCACTTGTGGTTTGTTTGCTGTTGCTCTTCTCTTAATAGCTATTCAGTCATTGAAATAAACCTGACAGAAATTGGGGGCTCGTCCGGGATCTCGACACGCCTTGAACGGTTCCAGCGGGCTCTTCGACGCAGGTGACAATCCTCGGCCGAGGTAAAACAAAAGCCCTTTGACGGGACTGTCTCGATCAGTCCGGCTGGACACCGGGAGGGTTGACGAGATCTTCCGAGGAAGAGAATCAGCAGACCGTGAGTAGGAATATTAATTCTACTAAATAGAAACAGTTAAATTCCGCAGGGGCGGATGTGGAGCCCCCTAGCTTTCAAGCTAGTTAAATTCCGCAGCAGGAGGGGCAGACTCCTCTGTTCTTAAAAAAAAACGCGCGTGGTATGCTTGTGAACGGTTTGACTGAGAGTGATCTCATTTGAGCGCTCCTCTTAAATAGTAAGCGAAAGTCCCTACCCCGACATGAACTAAAATGCAAAGATTGGAAAATAATTGAAAGGCAGGATCCCAACCGATTAAAAAAAAGATTTCGATAAATGGGTTAAAAAATATAAATTTGAGGGACAACCAAATTATTAGGACTTAGAGGTGCCATAAACGAAACAACATAAATAAATCTTAAAGAAATTAAAGAAGGCATCTGATGATGTAGTGTTTTGGGAGAGAGAGAAAGAGAGAGAGAGAAAGAGAGGGAAAGAGAGAGAGCTCAGAAAGCACTGTATTGCAGGTAGGAAGATGATGAGACTGGGCCTAACAGTAGGCAGGCAAGAGAAAACCAAAATTTACAGAGTTAGAGAAGAAGGGAGAAGTCTAGAGAAAGTAGAGAAGCACGTAGAGAAAACACATGCTACAAATTCAAAACTAAAGATCATAGCGGGAGGAATACATAAATCATGCTCTCCATGCGGAAAAAGTAGTAATAGACAAACAAAAACGAAAACAAATGAAAGCTTCAAAACACACTTTTCTGGTAGATCAGGATAGTGACACTTTTTACCAAAATGCAGGCAGAGGACAGAAAGGCCAGAGAGGGCGAGCAATACCCAACAGAGAAGGCTTTAGAGGCCGAGGAAGAGGAGTTGTGCAAACTCCAATAGAATGCTGGAGTTGCGGGGAAAACGGTCACATGGCACGCGACTGCATAAATTAACAGAAACACTATGACTAGGCCAAAATCAAATCAGATCAGGTTTCCATGTAATGAAGTGGGAACCTGGCTGCCAAAATTAAGGAGAAAATTAGCTTAAAGATAAGGAGATATTTATGTTAAAAGGATAAAGTAAGATAAAGAAACATTGAAGTTAAAATTTGCTAAATAAATAGAAAAGAATTACACGTAGTTTCTAAAAGTGAAATAGAGAATAAATCAGACAAGTAATACGAGCAAAAAGATGTTCTTAGTGCTTCTATGTGTTCTTATATGTTGTGCGTCATCCTTTTGTGCTGGTGTGTGTGTGCGTGTGCGCGCGGAGGATCCTCATGAATGGGTGTGTGTATGAGTGCGAGTGAGATGTGTGTTCTGTGGAAGAAATCAGTAATGGAGAATGTTCTGGAGGCTGTTGAGCAATAATAGGGAAATTGAGAAGTGGACGATGATGTGTTTAAGTTTGTTGGAGAAACTAAGATGAGCAGTGTGTGGCAGTAGAGAAAATAAGACGTGTGTGGCAGAAAGTGACTAGAATGGTGGCTTGATAGGACGAGAATGAGACAGCAAATGTTGTGTAGAAGACTGAAAGATGTTGAAGGTGAACATGATAGGGGAGGGCAACAGCAGAGTTGGCCTGCCCTTTGAGAAGGTGAAACTGATAAGCGTGCCTGCGCTCACGCGTTGTCGCGGGGCTGTCCGCGTGGGCCTTTGCTATGCTCGTGTGGGCGGTGGGCCGGCATCATGGTTGTTGCAGGAAATGGCCAGCCTGTGACCAATCAACATTGATGCTGCCCCCCCCCCCCTTCGCACGAGGGGTGCTGTGGCTGCAGGCGAAACAGGGACAGTGTGATTTTCTCAGAGAGTGATGCTTATGGAAGATGTGACAATATTTGCATGAAGGATAAAAGGCACTGATGGGAAAACAAAAGTATAACCAAAACGTCAAAACAGGGGATGACGTTTGCGCAGCGTTGTTTGTTTGTATCGTTTGTGAGCTGTGTCTCTGCTGTAAGTTTTTGTGTTGTCTGTGTACTGTCAGTGTTATGTGTTGAAATTGGCTAATGTAGGTGCACAAAAGAATTGATTTGCACCGCAAAACAAAAGCAATTTTGAAAAGAAAATAAGAAGAAAAGAAAGGCAAGCAATTTTTTGTGGGCAGGAACTGGTCCACACTGCATTAATGCCTATCCCTGATGAAACCAAATTTGAGAGATGGAAGGAACTTGCTTTCTGGGATTGGATGAAGCAAAATGATTAAATAACAACATTTCAAAGCTAAATTTAGAAGAAATAGTCGATTGGTTGTGTAAGGACTACACAAGTTTTTACATTTGAGGTTAAGAGAGTGATTGAGTTAGTTACAGTTAAGAAACAACAACAATTAACTATTATATTAATTTACTGATGGTTAATTTGTTGATTTTTATCTTTTCCAATTAGTGGATTGGTTTGACACCTTGAGGAAGGAAAGATTAGGATGTGGAACACGGGTTGAGACAACCAGTTACACACACAAAGCATGTGTGCACTGGGACACTGAGAAGCATTTTGAAAGGTGTGTCAAAATTAAATAAAGATGAAATCATATGTAGTAATACAACGCTTTACTACATATGGATTCTCTAAATCGTACAATTGAGTAAAATAAAACATACTTTTTGACTTTTGTTCAAATTACTAAGATTCTTGTGATAAACGATGAGAAACTGATTGAAAAGAAACTACAAGAAACTACAACTAAGCTAGTTGTGGAAGCAGTCCAATTGCCACGACAAATAGCTATGTGCACGTGTGCAGGGCACGCACGAGACTGATAAGGTGTCAAGAGGTAACAAGCTTGCGGACGGAACCGCATAGCTGCAGTGCAAAAGACGCTTCAAATTTTATACACACAAGAAGCGGATTGAATTACTGAAACATTTTTAAAGATGTGCAGCGACAAAGTCCATAGATTGAAATTCAATCATGGACAAAGAGAGGGGCAAGAGTAGAGAATGGCATCTATAAATGACCAGAAGACTGACCTATCCTCCAAAAAACCTATACAAGCGGGCAGCAATATTGAGCCATGGTTGTGTGTCGCATGGCTCAAGAGGAGGGATAATGGGGCAGTTCAGTCAGCTTTATACATCATGTGAATTTGATTCATATTCAAAACAGTTAAACAGTTATAAAAAAAATTTTTTTGAAGAGCTTGTTTAACATGCAATCCACAGGGTTATACTGCCTGGTCATTAAAGATGCATTCTCAAAATGGTTTGAATTGGCTTCAACAAAAACACTGAATGCCTTAACAGTGGCAAAAACGTTATGTAAAGAAATAATACCGAGATATGGGATTTCGGAAATTAATTCTCGTGACAGAACTGGTATAAAGTGTGAAAATGTGCATGGGAAAAATGGAAGATCATGGACAAAATGTTTAGACCTGGTCAAACTGTACTAAATATTACAAGTACTGTGGGTTAACCCCGTATGGAAAATTGTTTGGGCGACAATATAGATTACCATGTTTTAAAACCAAGTGGGAAACTAAGGATGATTCAAATTTGGCATTTACATTTTATATTTATAATTAATATTTTAAAGGCAAAAAGAACAAAGCACGTTCTCATTAAGAGCATTGAAAACAAAACGCTGGTGTTCTTCCACGGGGGAAGGGCCACATTGAATATTGATAATTACATCAACTGCCATTAAAATAGCAGAAAGGTCAGTTGAGGTGGTCCTTGCAAATTACAAAAGGGTAGTTTCTTTTGAGGTAACGTTCAATCGGGAAAAAGTGACCCAAAGGGAGCCTTACCTCTTGGAGAAATGCCGGGAACAAGAAAATGGAACAATGACGTTATTGCATGTAAGGTGGCTATCTTTGTTGCCACTTTGTTAACTTCAGCAATATGGTATTTGTGGGAACTAAGTCATAATGAGTAGGGGAGAGATGAGTGAACAACTTATATTGATCACTCCAAAAAAAATTATGCTGCATTGTAGCGATTTAAAAGATCGATTTGACCTTTGCAGGATGATCTGCTGTGTCAGATCTGGACTGCCATGAAAGTATGATGTTTATATGTGTACTTTGTCAACAACCGCTGTAGATGTTAAAGAATGGGATGAATATATCTAAAGTGAATGTGGATAATTTGTTTCAGGTAACTAGTATTAGAGTAAACTGCTAAACGAAGCAATTGATTGCTAATGGCAAAACAAGCTGTAAAGACAAACAAAATTTAATATGTCATATGTATGGGTTTGTGACCATTGCCTTATGTTGTACCGTCACCATTGATCAAAGATTGTGTGAAATCTATCACGTATATTGGATTATGAAATGTGTGACAGAGCATTCTTTATAGTAATATCCATTGAAGAAAGAAAAAAGAAGCCATTGCTTTCAGAGAATGTAGTCAAGCTAAATTGTATATGTATCAACATCCCAAGATCTGAAAAAAAGAAAAAGCTGGTAAAAACCAAAATATCTTTGAATTTGACAGCCGACGATGATCTGACCGAAATTGATGCAATTGGTGTTCCCAGAGGAGTACCGGATAAGTGTAAGCTGGTGAATCAGATAGCAGCTGGTTTTGAATCCACCCTGTGTTGGTGGTGTACTCTTAACAAAAATGTCGACAGGATCAACTACATCCATTACAACGTGCAGAGGCTTGGAAATTGGACCGAGGCGGGTTTCAGGGCGGTCTACTCCCAACTGGCCGCGACTTCCCTCATGGCTTTCCAGAACCGAATGGCCCTTGATATGCTACTCTCAAAAGAGGGTGGTGTCTGCGCCATGTTTGGTGAGCAATGCTGCACATTCATTCCAAATAATACTGCCGCTGATGGAAGCCTGTCCCAGGCCCTTGAGGGCCTGAGGACCTTGAATGGGAAAATGAAGGAACGCAGTGGAGTGAACACGGAGGTTTGGAACGACTGGCTAAACGTGTTCAGACAGTACCGTACCCTGGTTTCCTCGGTCCTAGTCTCCCTTGCCGTTTTTTCTGCTGTTTTGACCTTGTGTGGATGATGTTGTATTCCGTGTCTCCGGTCTCTAATTAACAGGTTAATTACAACTGCTATCTCTCCAGCAGCTGAGACTTTTTCGTTGCTCCAAGGGGACGACTTTGCGACTGACGAGGGTTGTCGCTCTAGCGATGGCTCCATCTTTGAGGCTCCTCTGGTAAACCTGTCCGGTTTGTTTCCCGACTCTGACATTGATTATTAAGGCTCAATCTCCTCCCGGGTGTAAATTTGTTCTTATGAATTGTGTTCTTACGGCTGAAAATCTTTTTTGAAATGGCCGCTTTTAGGTGATAAGATGGTCTCTGAGAACTTATGATAAACAGGAGGGAATTGTTAGAAAAATGTATATATATGTTATCATGCGTTCTCTAATCAATGCCTTACCGCAATATTACTGCATTATATGCTTGCTGTTTGGCCTTGCTGTTTTTATGATGTACCACGGAAGGACAGTTCCTTTCTAACAAAAGACCACTTTGTTAGACAACATGCCTCATTGCTGTCTTGCACCCCAGATGAACCTCCAAGTGACCATTAAAGTCAGGGTTTCCTAACTATCTTGATCGTAGGATTAGGTTGGAATGTATATAACCAGTAATAAATAACTTAGTTTGTTGCATCCTACACAATGTCGTAAAACTTCCCTTGCTATGTTTTTACTTGAGGTCAAAGGTTTTCTCTTCTGTATCCAGTCCACTCAAACTCCTCTTCCCAGATGTCTTTATTAGTATGTAAACACCTAGTGATTTTTCCTTACGAGGCAAAGCCCACATGCTTTCCCCCTCCTTTCTTTAGGGGCTTGTCTCACACTGTGGGTAGGGCAAATCCAAATAAAAAGAGCGGGAGTGCCTACAGATATTTAGTGTGTGTAGAGATTGTATTAAGCTATCTGTACTGCACTCCTCGCGAGAAAAGACTTAATATTCTGTCTCACTTGTGGTTTGTTTGCTGTTGCTCTTCTCTTAATAGCTATTCAGTCATTGAAATAAACCTGACAGCAATATTGAGCCATGGTTGTGTGTCGCATGGCTCAAGAGGAGGGATAATGGGGCAGTTCAGTCAGCTTTATACATCATGTGAATTTGATTCATATTTGATTCATATTCAAAACAGTTAAACAGTTATAAAAAATTTTTTTGAAGAGCTGGTTTAACATGTGCTTAGCGCAATCCACAGGGTTATAGTGCCTGGTCATAATAGATGCATTCTAAAAATGGATTGAATTGGCTTCAAAATATACACTGAATGCCTTAACAGTGGCAAAAACGTTATGTAAAGAAAAAATAGTTTGTCAACAACTGCTGTAGATGAATGAATGAAGAATGGAATCAATATCTTGAAAATGAATGTGGATAGTTTGTTTACTGATTGTGAAATGTGCGACAGAGTGTTCTATATAATATCCGTTGAATGGAAGAAAAAGAAAAGAAACCATTGTTTTTAGAGAAAGTAGTCAACCAAAATTGTATATGTATTGACATGCCAAGATCTGGGAAAAAGCTGGAAAAAAACAAAAATATAATGTCTTTAAATTTGAGAGGCGACGATGATCTGACTGAAATTGATGCAATTAAAATCCCCAGAGGAGTTCCTGATTAATAAGAATTAATTGACCAAATTGAAGCAGGATGGGAGTCCTCCATTTGCTGCTGGTGGACGATGAACAAGAACGTTGACAGGATAAATTACATCCATTGCAACATGCAGAAATTGGGCAAACGGACACAAGCGGGACTTGAGGCAGTGCACGAACAGCTAGCCATGCCTTCCCTAATGTCAATCCAGAACCGCAATGCTCTTGTTATGTTGTTGTCTGGGAAAGGAAGGGTCTGCGCAATGTTCAGGGAACAATGCTGCACCTTCATCCAGAATGACACCGCCCCTGATGGGAGCCTGACGAAGATGATTGCAAACTTGCAATCCCTCAACACGAGGATGAAAGAGCACAACAAGTGGATGACTGCTTTTGGGAAGTATAAAGCCCTTGTGTCCTCAATTACTGCTATACTCACCTTGTGTGGATGTTGTTGTATTCCATGTCTCCGTGCTCTGTTTAATCGTCTTATCAATACAGCAATCTCGCCCATGGACGACGAGATGGCCCGGGTATGCCTAATGTCTGAACGCCAGCATGTTGATGATAACGATGATGATGATGCATTTTTTGCACTTGAGTTCACAGACTTTTCCCCAGATCTGTGTGTTTCCGAATGATAATATCGCAGCATTTATCTTTTTTTGGTGTAAACTTATTTGTGCCATACTTGTGATCCGACAACCGAAAATCGAGAGAAGTGGTTGTTTTTGGTGATGTAAATATTGAGCAAATATGTGATAAACAGGAGGGAAATGTTGGAATAATTTAAGTAAAGCCTTGTCACTTATTAGTTTATGGCTTTACTTTCATCTAGGTTTTTCTCTTTAGTGACAGGGATTCCTTTTGATCCCTGTGGATTTTATCCTTCCTGTCCTTATGTTACCTGTGTGTTTTTGTTTCTGTAAGAGGCCTTCACTAACAATGAGCAGAGCTTATTTGCATAGGCGAAATGTTCTTATTTGGTTGAAAGAAACTTCATTCCTTTTAGTTAACTGTAGGTTTGGTTCATAGATGGTTACAAGTTATCCCATATTTACTCAATGTTTGTTAAAGTGTTTAGGACAAGTCACTCATTCTTATTGCGTGTTAATTTACTAAGTAGATAAAGTCTAGCCAAGGTTTAGTTGCATTGTTCCACAGGAGTTATCTGATCTCGCTCGGGGACGACTCGGCCAACAACTGGAGGAGAACAGATGGGCAAACTCTGCGGGGGTCACGGGCCGACAATGAAGTGCTAATTCACACCACACTACATTCTTTTGCTAATCAGCGTTGCTACAGACACAATCTCCCCTCCCTTTAGTGTAGCAACGCCTCTGTAACCAGGGAAACCAAAACATTAAATAGAGGAGCACGTGGAGGGAGAACTCAGAATTGATGGAGATTGTAACCGAGTTTCCTCTCTCTATCGTTCTCCTCGCGAGTAAACCTGTTCTGGTTCTTTTCTCCTCTTCCTTCCAGCGTGTGGTTAAATGTCTGATGGTATTTAGACCTAACATTATACAATATTTTTATAATGTGACCATGTCAAAAGTCAAAGTCTGCTTTATTGTCAATCCCTTCATATGTCAAGACACACAAGAAACCGAAATTCCATTTCCTCTATCCCACGGTGGAAGTGGAATTTCCATCATCATCTTCCAAACGTGCGCCAGTGGCTTTGCTCATCCTTATTTCCTGGAAGAAAAACGGACGTCAAAAGAGAAATATTGCTTCTTGTCAATTGAAAGATGTGTCACCTCTCCGTTGGCGTTGATCAAGGTAAAGTGGACCTGGCCTACGGGTCCCCAGTTGGACTGTGTCTCCCAGACTAGATCAGAGGGAGGATTGTGGTTTCGGCCAGCGTCAGCCGCCCAGATCTGATGCATGTAAAGGTCATTGAAATATTGAGCACCTTGTATCCGAGATCTTCCAGATAAGATTGATTACCGTGACACTCTCGTGGGCCTTCAGGATGAATTCTGCGGCAAACTTGAATACGATGGGAGCAGAAGATCCAATCTGGAGCTTCACCTGCCAGTTCCCCAAATTCTGATCCTAATAGTTGAAATTGATCTCAACAGGTTAGTCGTTACTGGAAAATGTGCAAATTTCGTAAGATGTTCCCCTGTGACACATCCACTGACCTCATCAACTGTATTGCGGAGTCTGACATATTTGCCGTACGAGTCCACCTCATCCAGAGTGACCTGCTGCTCATCCACAGTGACCTGCTGGGCGATTTTAGGACGAGGCACATTGCATCCGCCCGAGCTCAAACCCTCGCTGTCCTTCGGACGTTTCCTCTTTTTGCTGGCCGACATGGTTTGACGTACCCTGGGGACAAACGTGGAGACATTAATTGCTATGAGAGCAAACGTTGTGGTATGTTCTAAAGCTGTAAAAAGACCTCTCCTCCTTGTTCTGGGTCCGCTCCCTCTCTGTAGACAGAGCCTCCTCCAGATCTTTCACTTTTTGGCCAGCTTCCAACTCCACCATGCGAGACTCGTGCTGGCTTTGGACCATGCGCAAGTCCTACGTGAGACGTGAGAATGACTCAGCTTTGTTTTCATTAATTAAATAAGCGATAGTGATGGTAATTACCGACCGCGGAATGCAGCTTCTTTTCAAACTCCAGCTCATCTTTAAGGATTTGAATGTGATGCGACTTCCTGAGCAAAAACAGTATTAAACCCTCGACGCAGTCAAATGCGCTATTTATATTGATGTTCGACTATGGGATGGTTAACTGAAAGTCCAATTGAGCTGCAATTAGTCACGAGGAGGATTTTCCTTGGGGTGTGGCCCCAGCAGCAAAGCAATTATGTCAGCACTAATATCCACTATCCATTTTGTTGTTGGCATATTTTTGATAAAATGGCCGGGCGGGCCTCACCTTGCTTCCAGCTCGTCAAAATCAATCTTCAGCTTGGACAACTTCACCTGCAGACGTTCACGCTCTGTGGCCTCTGAGTCCAGAGCCGCACGGGCTTTCGCCAGATTGGATTCTTTCTTCGTGTCCCTGTGATGACAGATATACACATAAACTGAGAATATGGAAAATTTCGGGCAGTCGGAGAAATCAGCGTGAACAAACAAATACATACAGCCGAGTTAAAAAAACACCAGAACAATCAAGTCAAGTCAAGTTTATTTGTATAGCCCTAAATCACAAGCAGTCTCAAAGGGCTTCACATAGACAGAAATTGACAATTATTCTCAAAGCATCCCCTGATCTTAAGCTCCCAAAAGGGCAAGGAAAAACTTAAAAACCCCTACCAGGGGAAAATGAGAAACCTTGAGAAGGGACCACAGATGGAAGGATCCCCCTTTCAGGATCACCAGGTTGAAATGGATGCAGAGAGGGCACAAATGATACAACATGAAAATCAATTAAATAAAAAGTGGATGTCCATGTCATAGCAGAGGGCTGCCGAAGGAGCCCTCAATTGTCCTGGCAGTGTCTTCGAGGAGGTTGAGCTGCAGTTCCCCCATCCTGAATTGGCCCACGAGAATCCAGATAGCCGCTGTCAGCATGGGTGCCACCTAACCACCTCCCCGGCCGGGGAGGGGGGAGGGAGGGGGTGGAGAGGGAGAGAAAACAAACTCCAGCCGAATCGGCCACTACAGGTTAGTTAAAGGCCATGTCATAGAAATGTGTCTTTAAACGTGTCTTAAATGTTTCTACTGAGGTAGCAGTCCTAATATCCATTGGTAGGGCATTCCAAAGCTCTGGAGCCCGAATAGAAAATGCTCTAGAGCCTGCAGACATTTTCTTGGCCCTCGGTGTCGCTAAAAGGGTAGCGTTTTGCGAACGAAGGTTACGAGACGGAACATAAGAAACAACTAGGTCGACGAGATATGAAGGCGCTAAGCCATGCAGCGATTTATAGGTTAGTAGAAGAACCTTGAAGTCACATCTTAAATGGACCGGGAGCCAATGTAAGTTGGCTAGTATTATCACCATGACAATTGCGAACACACAGAAAGAAAATAAATAACTGGAACATCACTCAAACACCGGTGATCCCCTCGTGAGTCCCACATATGGGATGGTTAACTGAAAGTCCAATTGAGCTGCAATTAGTCACGAGGAGGATTTTCCTTGGGGTGTGGCCCCAGCAGCAAAGCAATTGTGTCAGCACTAATATCCACTATCCATTTTGTTGTTGGCATATTTTTGATAAAATGGCCGGGCGGGCCTCACCTTGCTTCCAGCTCGTCAAAATCAATCTTCAGCTTGGACAACTTCACCTGCAGACGTTCACGCTCTGTGGCCTCTGAGTCCAGAGCCGCACGGGCTTTCGCCAGATCGGATTCTTTCTTCGTGCAGGGCTCGAAACTAACGATTGCCCGATTGCCCGGGGCAAGTAGCGATGGCAGACGGGCAAGTAGAATTTTTTCCTCACTTGCCCGAGCTTGCCCTGCCATAATACCATGTTTTCAAGCTGTAAAAAGACGATTTTGTGCATAATTTCTCGCAACTTCTGCCGCTTCTGGTCCGACATTTTGTTTTCTAGGGAGCGGTTAGTTTCTCGTGTAAGTCTGCAATACATTGATAACGGCAAAGCGCTTCGTAATTAAATGCATGCTCTCTCACCCGTCCCTGGCTCTTCTGCGCCTGCGCACCAGCAGAGCTTGTTTCCGGTTGGCGGATACGAAGGCATATGAAGGCAAAACTTATAGTGTTGTCTTTTTTATTGCAAAAATGTGTCGGGCAAGTAAAAATCCACTCCAAAAAAATTCGGGCAAGTAAAATTTTGTTTCGGGCAAGTAAAATTTTCTCCAACTTGCCCGAGGGCAACTTGGGCAAAAAATAAGCTTCGAGCCCTGTGCTCCCTGCTCCCGGAAAGAGGAAGCAAGCAACAATGAACTGGATTTCAAAATAAAGTCGCGTCTAATGTCCGGGGTCAAACACGGCGATATAAATCGATGTTTACCTTTAGCATCGATGCCAATAAATCGTAGAGCATTATATGGATTAATCGATGTGTATCGATGTATCGTTACACCCCTACTCAACGACCGTCTGCAGCTGGAGGTGAGCAAGCTGAGGGAGGAAACTCCACACAGGTAGGGCCAGAGGTGGAATCGAACCAGCACCCACCTAACTGTGAGGCGGACGTGCTACCCAGTGCCCCACCGAGCCGCCCTTAGGATCCATCCGTTGCATAGTTTCTTTGAACCATTGCAAAGAGTGAGTTGTTTTTTTTCATGTGTATTTACAAAGGAACCTTTGTTTGACTTTGAAGAAACCTCTATGCAGTTTCTTTGATAAGTGCAATCAGGCATTGGTGTAATGCATGACACTGAGTCTTTCCTGGATCAGCAGAAGCAAGCTCGAGATGGCGACCCCAGAAAACATTCCTCAAGGTGCAAACAACGCCCTCTCCCAGGAGGTGGAAGATCTCCGCAAGCTCAACGACCTTCTGGGCATTTACGTCGACAACGCCCGTTCCCGGGAAGTGGGGAACGCCGGCTTGCGTTTGCGCATCACTGAATCCGAAACAGAGGTGTCCCGGCAGCTGACGGGCCTGAAGGCCGTTTTCGAGACGGAGCTGGCGGATGCCCGTGCGACTCTGGACTCTGAGGCCAAAGAGCGTGCACGTCTGGAGCTGGAGGTGAGCAAGCTGAGGGAGGAAATCAAGGAGCTGAAAGCAAGGTGAGGCCCGGCCATTTTATCAAAAATATGCCAACAACAAAATGGATGCTGGATATTAGTGCTGACATAATTGCTTTGCTGCTGGGGCCACATCCCAAGGAAAATCCTCCTCGTGACTAATTGCAGCTCAACATTGGACTTCCAGTTAACCATCCCATAGTCCAGGGGCGGGCAAACTTTTTGACTTGCGGGCCGAATTGGGTTCTAAATTTTGACCGGGGGGCCGAACCAGGAGCAGATGGATGTAGTGTTTGTGTGTAAAGGTCATATAAATGACATGTAAAGGTCATTGCATAAAAGCTTTTTACTTTTAGCATGGATTTTTTGAAAACAAATGCATTTATTAACAGCATTAAAAAAATATTTCACCAAAAAACTACAATCAGTGATTCTTATTAAATACGACATTGTTATGATGTATAACATTTTCCATCACTTCAGCGCCTGCAGGTCAGATTTATGAAATATGTTTATCTAATGAGGCAACATCACATCCAACGGCAAACATTCTGACCAAATACATCATCTTGAAGAATCAGCGAAAGAATACATCTAAATAAAGAAATCAATAGTATTGTTGGTTTCCCTTTTTTGCCAGTGCATCATAGTCTGGGGTAAAATTTGTTGTGGTAATTCTTAGGATAGAGCCGAGGTGTCGGTCCGTTAACCTAGATCTGTGACCGGCTTTGTTGACGTTCATGTGGCTGAACGTCACGTCGCGTACGTCGAGCCAAATTGGCCACTCTCTTTTAAACACTTGGCACTGTGTCCACCTTGCTTTTTCTTGGGCGACTCATTTTAATAGAAGGATTCCAGGGGAAGGTTTGTGGGTGGCTTTAGCGTAAAACTGTATCTGAAAACTCAGCACGCGAATTACGAGAATATTGACGTCACAGCCTACACTCAAAATTCGGCACTGATAGATGAAATGACTACGTACTACTGATTACGCACATGTAGTTGTGAGTGTGCACCGAGCTTTCTGACGGCTCCCGGGAGTAAATGCGCGGGCGGGCGGGCGCTTTCCCATCTACTGGGGAAACATAGTAATTGTAGGGAAAATGACCCCCCCAAACATTTATAATACACTTTATTCAGGTTTGGCGGGCCGGATTAAACGGCCCCGTGGGCCGGATGTGGCCCGCGGGCCGTAGTTTGCCCATGTCTGCCATAGTCGCATATCAACATAAATAGCACATTTGACTGCGTCCATCCATTTTCCATATTCCCAGTTTATGTGTATATCTGTCATCTCAGGAACACGAAGAAAGAATCCGATCTGGCAGCAGCGCTGCAGAGGCTCAAAGACTTGGAAGCCTTGCTGAACTCCAAGGACGCGTCTTTGACGACAGCGTTAGGAGAAAAGCGTCGCCTTGAGACAAATAACGGAAGCCTTGAAGCCTTGCTGAACTCCAAGGACGCGTCTTTGACGACAGCGTTAGGGGAAAAGCCTCGCCTTGAGACAGAAAACCGAAGCCTTGCTGAACTCCAAGGACGCGTCTTTGACGACAGCGTTAGGGGAAAAGCGTCACCTTGAGACAGAAAACCGAAGCCTTGCTGAACAATAAGGATGCGTCTTTGACGACAGCGTTAGGGGAAAAGCCTCGCCTTGAGACAGAAAACCGAAGCCTTGAAGCCTTGCTGAACTCCAAGGACGCGTCTTTGACGACAGCGTTAGGAGAAAAGTGTAGCCTTGAGACAGAAAACCGAGATCTGAAGACACAGGTTGCCAAGGTGAATCTAATCACGATTAAATTACCGTGATGATTGTGTTAAAGTTGTTGCCACGTTTAGCTCGACACCAGCTTGGAGGATGCCCAAAATCAGCTGCAGGATGAGATGCTCAGGAGCGTGGATGGAGAGAATCGCATTCAAACCCTTAAAAAGGAGCTGGAGTTTCAAAAGAACCTGCATTCCGAGGTCGGACACGATTATCATCACGATCGCTTATTTAATTCATGAGAATAGAGCTGAGTCATTCTCACGTCTCACATAGGAGTTGCGCAAGGTCAAACGCCGGCACGAGTCTCACATGGTGGAGTTTGAAAACGCCCCCCAGGAAGATTATGAAAGCAAACTGCCCGACGCCTTGATGAAGATGGGAAGCCGGCATGAACTTCAAATTAAACTCTACATTCAAAAAGAGGTAACCATTTATCATTTGGACCTTAGAATCTGTCTCATCTGCAAAAGTCTAAAAAGTCTGTGTTGACACTAGCTTGCAGCCCGTGATGCAAAAGTGAAAGATCTGGAGGAGGCTCTGTCTCCAAAGAGGGGACACCATGCGTAGCCTCCTCGGGGAGAAAGACCGAGAAATGGCCTACATGCAGGAGCGGATGAACCAGCAGCTGGATGAGTATCAGGAGCTAATGGAGTTGGAAAACGCCCTCCAGGGAGATTATGAAAGCAAACTGCCCGACGCCTTGATGACGATGCGAAGCCAGCATGAACTTCAAATTAAACTCTACCTTCAAAAAGAGATAACCATTTATCATTTGGACCTTAGAATCTGTCTCAGCTGCAAAAGTTTAAAAAGTCTGTTGACACTAGCTTGCAGCCCGTGATGCAAAAGTGAAAGATCTGGAGGAGGCTCTGTCCCCAAAGAGGGGACACCATGCGTAGCCTCCTCGGGGAGAAAGACCGAGAAATGGCCGACATGCGGGAGCGGATGCACCAGCAGCTGGATGAGTATCAGGACCTAATGGAGTTGGAAAACGCCCCCCCAGGAAGATTATGAAAGCAAACTGCCCGACGCCTTGATGAAGATGCGAAGCCAGCATGAACTTCAAATTAAACTCTACCTTCAAAAAGAGATAACCATTTATCATTTGGACCATAGAATCTGTCTCAGCTGCAAAAGTCTAAAAAGTCTGTGTTGACACTAGCTTGCAGCCCGTGATGCAAAAGTGAAAGATCTGGAGGAGGCTCTGTCTCCAAAGAGGGGACACCATGTGTAGCCTCCTCGGGGAGAAAGACCGAGAAATGGCCGACATGCGGGAGCGGATGCACCAGCAGCTGGATGAGTATCAGGAGCTCATGGAGTTAGAAAACGCCCCCCCAGGACGATTATGAAAGCAAACTGCCCGGCGCCTTGATGAAGATGCAAAGCCAGCATGAACTTCAAATTAAACTCTACATTCAAAAAGAGGTAACCATTTATCATTTGGACCTTAGAATCTGTCTCATCTGCAAAAGTCTAAAAAGTCTGTGTTGACACTAGCTTGCAGCCCGTGATGCAAAAGTGAAAGATCTGGAGGAGGCTCTGTCTCCAAAGAGGGGACACCATGTGTAGCCTCCTCGGGGAGAAAGACCGAGAAATGGCCGACATGCGGGAGCGGATGCACCAGCAGCTAGATGAGTATCAGGAGCTCATGGAGTTGGAAAACGCCCTCTAGTACAATTATGGAAGCAAACTGCCCGACGCCTTGACGAAGATGCGAAGCCAGCATGAACTTCAAATTAAACTCTACATTCAAAAAGAGGTAACCATTTATCATTTGGACCTTAGAATCTGTCTCAGCTGCAAAAGTCTAAAAATCTGTGTTGACACTAGCTTGCAGCCCGTGATGCAAAAGTGAAAGATCCGGAGGAGGCTCTGTCTCCAAAGAGGGTACACCATGCGTAGCCTCCTCGGGGAGAAAGACCGAGAAATGGCCGACATGCGGGAGCGGATGAACCAGCAGCTGGATGAGTATCAGGAGCTAATGGAGTTGGAAAACGCCCTCCAGGCAGATTATGTAAGCAAACTGCCCGACGCCTTGATGAAGATGCGAAGCCAGCATGAACTTCAAATTAAACTCTACCTTCAAAAAGAGGTAACCATTTATCATTTGGACCTTAGAATCGGTCTCAGCCGCAAAAGTTTAAAAAGTCTGTGTTGACACTAGCTTGCAGCCCGTGATGCAAAAGTGAAAGATCTGGAGGAGGCTCTGTCTCCAAAGAGGGGACACCATGTGTAGCATCCTCGGGGAGAAAGACGGAGAAATGGCCGACATGCGGGAGCGGATGCACCAGCAGCTGGAGGAGTATCAGGAGCTAATGGAGTTGGAAAACGCCCCCCAGGAAGATTATGAACGCAAACTGCCCGACGCCTTGATGAAGATGCGAAGCCAGCATGAACTTCAAATTAAACTCTACATTCAAAAAGAGATAACCATTTATCATTTGGACCTTAGAATCTGTCTCAGCTGCAAAAGTCTAAAAAGTCTGTGTTGACACTAGCTTGCAGCCCGTGATGCAAAACTGAAAGATCTGGAGGAGGCTCTGTCTCCAAAGAGGGGACACCATGTGTAGCCTCCTCGGGGAGAAAGACCGAGAAATGGCCGACATGCGGGAGCGGATGCACCAGCAGCTGGAGGAGTATCAGGAGCTAATGGAGTTGGAAAACGCCCCCCAGGAAGATTATGAACGCAAACTGCCCGACGCCTTGATGAAGTTGCGAAGCCAGCATGAACTTCAAATTAAACTCTACATTCAAAAAGAGATAACCATTTATCATTTGGACCTTAGGATCTGTCTCAGCTGCAAAAGTCTAAAAAGTCTGTGTTGACACTAGCTTGCAGCCCGTGATGCAAAAGTGAAAGATCTGGAGGAGGCTCTGTCTCCAAAGAGGGAACACCATGCGTAGCCTCCTCGGGGAGAAAGACCGAGAAATGGCCGACATGCGGGAGCGGATGCACCAGCAGCTGGATGAGTATCAGGAGCTAATTGAGTTGGAAAACGCCCCCCAGGAAGATTATGAAAGCAAACTGCCCGACGCCTTGATGAAGATGCGAAGCCAGCATGAACTTCAAATTAAACTCTACATTCAAAAAGAGGTAACCATTTATCATTTGGACCTCAGAATCTGTCTCAGCTGCAAAAGCTTAAAAAGTCTGTGTTGACACTAGCTTGCAGCCCGTGATGCAAAATTGAAGGATCTGGAGGAGGCTCTGTCTCCAAAGAGGGGACACCATGTGTAGCCCCCTCGGGGAGAAAGACCGAGAAATGGCCGACATGCGGGAGCGGATGCACCAGCAGCTGGATGAGTATCAGGAGCTAATGGAGTTGGAAAACGCCCCCCAGGAAGATTATGAAAGCAAACTGCCCGACGCCTTGATGAAGATGGGAAGCCGGCATGAACTTCAAATTAAACTCTACATTCAAAAAGAGGTAACCATTTTTCATTTTGACCTTAGAATCTGTCTCAGCTGCAAAAGTTTAAAAAGTCTGTGTTGACACCAGCTTGCAGCCCGTGATGCAAAAGTGAAAGATCTGGAGGAGGCTCTGTCTCCAAAGAGAGACCTCTTCGGGGAGAAAGACCGAGAAATGGTCGACATGAGGGAGCGGTTAGAGCAGAAGCTGGATAAGTATCAGGCGCTAATGGATTTCAAGCTAGCGTTGGATCTGGAGATAAGTGCCTACAGGAGCTGGATGAGTATCAGGAGCTAATGGATGTCAAGCTAGCGCTGGATATGGAGATAATTGCCTACAGGTAGGTGCTTGACAGCGAGGAGGAGAGGTGTGTGTGGCTTACAAACATACCACAACTTTTCCTCTCATAGCAATTAATGTCTCCACGTTTGTCCGCACGGTACGCTCGACCACGTCGGCCAGCGGGAAGAGGAAGCGTCCCAACGACACGGACAGCGAGGCTTCGAGCTTCGCCGGAAGCGCTGTGACTCGTACTCCCATCACCCAGCAGGCCTCTGCTAGCGGGCAGGTCACCGTGGATGAGGCGGAGCAGGACGGCAAATATGTCCGACTCAGCAATAAAGGAGATGAGGTCAGTGGATGTGTCACAGTGGAACATCGCACATCTTACAAGTTTTACACATTTTCCAGTAAAGACTAACCTGTTGAGATCAATTTCAGCTGCACGGCACACGAGGAGCTCCAGCAGACCCGGATCCGACTGGAGTCCCTTTCACACCCTAACCCTAACTCTAACAGGACGCCACTCAGAAGGGGAAGGAGTTCAGGACCCCAACAGCCTGGAGATCACAAACTCCGCCAGTGGCGAGCAGTGCTTGCATCCCACTACAGAGTCCCGGCACCATTCGTCACGGATGTAGACGCGCATTCCACCTTCTCGCGATGTTCCCCCTCGTACAATGGCCCGGTCCGCCCGCTAGCCGCTCCAGATGTACAGCAGAGTCCGGAATGTCGACGGTCAACCAAGTCCCAGTGAACACGAGCACACAGCAGTTACGCACTGTCCGGTTCGTAGATCTCAGCAGGCGAATGTCAACCATGTTGTTGTCCAGCGATCGAATATTCGCCAGAAGAATGGAAGGCACGGCCGGGCGAGCTGAGTTGGGTTCAGCCTCCTCGCACACCGCTTCCGACGCTCCCCAACCGGGGGAGGAATAGCAGAAGATGCTTAGATTCACATTATGATCATTCTGGAAGGACAGTGTGGTTCACTCTTGTGATGGTGGTACCACAACTGAGCCCTGCGAGCTCCATCAGCTGGTCCACACTGAAGCCGTACTCACTGAAGAGCTCCTCATCAATGCGCTGGGCTTCCTCTTGTCTGCAGAAGAAATACAAGTACCGTTTTTTTCCATGTATAATGCGCAAAATTTAACTAATGTATTGTCCTAAAATCTGGGGTGCGCATTATACATGGGTACAAATAAATATATATTTTCTAATCCGGATATGATCCGGAGGCCGCCATTACAGATACGCTTTCTTCTCTGGTGTTCACTTCAAACACGCTCCATACGAACACAATGCTGTTGTATCAGACACTTGCTCGATCACCTGCTCGTTTGCTGTCACAATGTACCCTACACAAATCCGAAACATTTCTTTGCGATCGAGTTTGCTAGCGCATGCGCAGTGATACTGACCGGCAGAATAACATCCGGTTGTTCCCAAAGATTATCTTTTTTCTGAAATAATTTTACATTTACGGACTTAAGTA
The DNA here is from genome assembly GCF_033458585.1 of Syngnathus typhle. Lineage (NCBI taxonomy): Eukaryota > Metazoa > Chordata > Actinopteri > Syngnathiformes > Syngnathidae > Syngnathus > Syngnathus typhle. The sequence goes on along the minus strand of NW_026871988.1, from coordinate 271,965 downwards.
GGAGTCAAAATTTGGGTGCGTATTATACATGGGTACGGGCTTTTTTCCAGCATCAACATGCCATTTTTAGGGTGCGTATTATACATGGGGGCGCACTATACACGGAAAAAAACGGTATGACGAAAACTAGACGTCACTTTAAATTGTATTTATAAAACATACCCAAGGTACTTGATGCTCTGGGCCATGATGGAAGATTGTCTGCTACTGTGACAGTTCTTCTGGTGGTTGTTAGCTGAAGGTGAAAGTGGGCATTTCCCTGTTTGAGCAAAAACTGCTGCGGCCCGTGAGGTCACCAGAAAGCCGATGCCAAAAAGAGTCCGCACACTCAGCATTCAGATGGTCCTGCAATGGTAAACAGCAAATCTTCTTCATGCAATTTGTAGTGATGGCTGATTGTTAGCATGTCTTGAATTCTTGCCGACTGTTAGGGTTTGCAGGATATGTTAGGGTTTGCAGAATATCTTCATCGTATGATTATTTTGGAATGTAACCTGTAATAATTTACCTAGCTTGTCCTGTCTGAACAAAAGTAGTAGAACAAAGTGCTAAGATCTTTTCAACCGATTGACTAGCTGCAGAGGAAGCAATCAAAGTTGCTTTGTTTACAAAAAGTCGTAAAAGGCCCCCTGCTATGCTTTGATCAGCAGGGAAGGGGCTTCACCCCATCCTGTCTTCCCACACCCCCACTTTCAACCCCACTCTTGTTTCTCTCAATAAATATGCACCTGATGAGGCCAGAGTCAGACTTCCATTCGACCATCGCTGTAAGCACAGCTATGAATGGACTCTCCACTTGCAGGTGTCTAAAAGGACTTGCTTGTCTCCTGTGTGGTTCTTGCAAAATAAGTTAGAGTGAGCACCACCCTAACAACGACAACCAGAGATTACTAAAGATTAGTAATCTCTCTGACCTCCTCCAGCCACACGTCCCATCCCGTTCCCTCAGGTAGAGTGATGCCGGCCTCCTGGAGGTCCCCAAGACCAGGCGCCGAACCTGGGGCGACAGGGCCTTCTCCGTGGCTGCCCCCTCTCTCTGGAACGCTCTCCCCAGGCACACCAGAGATGCCCCCTCCCTCCCTACTTTCAAAACCACCCTAAAAACCCACCTCTTCACATTAGCCTTTCCTAACTGACCCTGCCCTTGGTGTTTCTTTGTTCTTCTTTTTCCTCCCTCCTCCCCCAGCCCCCCCTCCCCCCACACATGTAAAGCGACTTTGGGTACCTAGAAAAGCGCTATATAAATCCCAGTTATTATTATTATTATTATTATTAGTGACACTCACCAAATGCACGCCAATATCCCGTTAAGAATGCAACATTTTGGTTAAATGCCATGCAATAACACAACTGTATACACCTCAGGGACAAACACATCACACCTCAGTACGATTACAGTATTGTGTTGTTTTGTAAACAACGGGGCTGACACTGAGGGGAGGGAATCGCAGCAGCATTGGTTCGAATGTGAAAGTTCTCCTCGCCAGTTTGTGCTGCCATGCTGCAACATCTCGCTTCCACCAACGTCTCTGGGGATGGCCGGTAAGTAGGACACAGTGTGGTTTTCAGATTTTTGATCATTTAATAAGGAACGCTATTGTTCCGCTCTTGCACTTTTTTTCTTTTTTTTTGGAACAAAATAAAACTTCATGGGGAGTTTGATTGAAATCCTTTTAAAATGTAGGATTCAGAACGGCTTTGTGTAGAAGAGGGAGGTTTTTTTTTTTTCTGACATCGTGTACTCACCCTGGGTAAGTGTGTGTGCGCGGTGCGATGCTCCGTTGAGTTGCGGACCGCAGCACATCAAGAGGGGTCATCATTACGTAGAACTGACCTGGACACAAGCAATAAAAGCTTAATTATTATTATTATTACTCGACATTTTTTATTCGGTTCGAAGACCATATAAAGCAGTGCTTCTCAATTATTTTCTGTTACGCCCCCCCCTTAGCAAGAAGAAAACTATTCGCGCCCCCCCCCCCCTCCCCACCGTGACTATCCTAACTTGTCTTGTAAGTCGTAAAATGTTGCACTGTCGCAAACGTCACAGAAGTAACAATGAGAGCGCCACTGCCCCCTGCTGGGAAGATGCGCAATTACACTTTATTCTAGTACTGCAAAAAAAAAAAGCCTGTTCCCCAGGGTCACACGCGCCCCCCCCAGGTATAGCACGGCGCCCCCCAAGGGGGGCGCGCCCCACTATTTGAGAAGCACTGATATAAAGTGAAAGTATGTAAACAAACCTGCCCCCTGTGTGATTGTGGGTTCAGAGGTCGTTTGCACCGACACTGCTGTGGCTCTCCCGTCGGTGACAGCGGCGGCGGGAAAGTAGGCAAAACGTGTCTCTCCTGCTACCGTCTCCCCGACAGGACTGCCCACGTTACTGAAAGGGTTCTGGATCACAGCCTGGATGGTAAAGAATGAATCCATCAAAAAAAAAAAAAAAAAAAATCAATCACTGTTGAAACCACCATCATCGTATGTTTTGCTTTGTTCTTAAAATCAAATTAAAATGTCGCCGATTCAGTAATATTTACATGTTCACGCACCTGAGGTGCTCCTGCAAATGCTGCGGCGGAGACGACGCTAACAGCAGCAGTGGCGTCGGAGGATGGATCAATGTTGTCGTCTGTCACCTGGACGACACGATAGGTTACCTTGAGAGAGAGCAGGAACAGTGTTGGAATCATACTAGAACGGAAACAACACCTACCGTATTTTCCGCACTATCAGGCGCACTTAAGAACTTACATTTTACTCAAAAAAACACAGTGCGCCTTATAATGCAGAGCGCCTTATATATGGATCAATTGATGAATTTGTTGATCCATACTGGTTGTACACAGTACTCTGCCAAAATGTTTCAGTACGTTTTAGTACGATTAGTAGATTACAAGGTCGCATTGCTTCCCACCATTACGGCAACCGTGGTCAGGGGGCGTCACTAAATAGCTGTTATACCCGTGAGGCTGTTTCATTTCAAAATAGTATGCTCCGTTAATGTTTCCAGTAAATACACGGATTGATATGGAAGGGAAACAGAGGTAAGCAGTACCAATGTGTTAGATCGAACTTTAGTCAGTTCCGATCGTTTTATAGGAGATCGTTTAAGAAACGCGATTGTTTACACTTTGCTGAGGCTCATGGGAGATTGCGAGCTGAGGCTCATGGGAGTTTGCGGGTGGCTAATGCTATCATGATAGTTGCTATACACACCAGACTATTTCATGTCAAAATAGGCTGCTCTGTTAATATTTCGAGTAAATCTACGGATCGATATGGAGGGGAAACATAGGTAAGCAGTACCGACGTTAGCTCAAACTTTAGTCAGTTCTGATCATTTTATAGGAGATTGTTTGAGAAACGTGATTATTCACAGAGGGCTCATTGGTTATTGGCTAGTGGATGCATACGGCAACCCTAGTCAACCTCAGTTTGTTGCAGTATAGCTTCTATTTTATGCGCCTTTTAATCCGGTGCGCCCTATATATGAAATAATTTCCAAAATAAAAAATTCAATGCCTTATAATCCAGTGCGCCTTTTGGTGCGAAAAATAGGGTAATTAAGTCTTTACCTGACCGCCATTATTGTCTGTGCAAAACTGGTACTGGACATTGTGGTCAGAGAACGCAGCCTGTTGGACAGCAGAAATGGTCCCAGCTGACTGATCCTCTACTTCCCCTGTAAATAAAGCAAACCAAAATTGGGCACATATGAGCCAGTTAAGTATTGCACAAGTATGTCACATAATGTTAAATATTAGAACATAACAAATATCCTAGAATATTCTAGAAGCAGCTCCGTTTTGCTCCTCTTATTTATTGTGTTATTTGTTTATTTATTATTTATTTATTTATATATTTATTTATATATTTATTTATTTATTTATTTATTTATTTATTCATCACTCTTATTATTTATTGTTTGTGCCTTCTTGTTTTATTTTGTGTCGTTTACTTGTATGTCTATCGCGTACTATGTCTCGTCACCGTGGGATAGAGGAAACGTAATTTCGATTTCTTTGTGTGTCTTGATATGTGAAGAGATTGACAATAAAGCAGACTTTGACTTTAGACTATGAAATAAATATCATACCTTCTTCCTGTAACTGCTCAATGTCGTCGGGTTCCTGTTTGTCGTGACTGCAAAAAAGTGAAGACGTTATTTTGTCCAAAGAATAACCAAATAAAGTTGATCAGCGCTTGTCGCGGGTGAGCGGCGCCGCCGTGTGGTCACATGAGCAAACTACATGTTAAGACAAAAAATAATAAAGTACAGTGCCGCACTGCACTAGAGTGCAATAAAATTAAGTAAAATAAAACAAACGTAACTTAAAATGTAAAACCTGAATACATGCTAAAGGCTAAGTAGACCTGTAGTATCGCTGATGTTATTTTATCGCGAGAACAGAAAATGACTAGAGAGAGAGCAAGGAACTAGCAGCTAACAAGAAACGGACATGTGGAAATAAAAGAGTTGAAGTTAAACAAAGACTGTTTTATTGAGGAACACAACATTTTGGCGACGAGGAAACGGTTTACCACGAACCCAGAAGCAAGAAAGGACGACTAGGATTCTACGTCCATACTGGAAGAAAAAAAAAAAAGGTGAGACGACAACTGTATCGTGTTGACCATGTCGAACGGCGATGGTGCCGGAGCCGCGCTGGGACACGCTGCACCTGAACCCAGGTACGCCCAACTGAACGCGCCTGCTGCGTTGAACCTTGGGGCATCTGATTTATTCACAGAATATAGCCTGTGGAAGGACTCCTACGGTTTTTTCGAAGTTGCCAGTGGAACTATTAATGCACCAGACTTAGTGAGGAGGGCCACATTACTGCATTGCATTGGAGCACCTACGCAAAGAATTTTTGCCAATCTACCTGGAAGCAAAAGTACGTATGCACAGACTGTTGCTGCTCTAGACTCGTATTTCACACCACGAAGAAATGTAGTCCTGGAGAGACACAAGTTTAGACAGAGAGCTCAGTGTACTGATGAGTCAGTAGATGCTTTTGTGAATGCGTTAAGAGAATTGGCGAAATCATGTGACTTTGGTGCACTGGAGGACGATATGACAGATAAGAGATCAAATAGTGGAAAATGTGCAATGAGAAAGCTGCGTGACAAACTGCTTCAGGAAGATGGACTGAGTTTAGATAGAGCATTGTCAACTGCAAGAGCTTTTGAAGCAGCACAGGCAGAATCTAAACTTTTCAGACACATTTGAGGAACGGGAGGGACTTCCTGACGAGAACCGGTACATTGTCCTTTCTCTCTCCCTCCACACATGCTCTTTCTTACACACTCTCTCCATTTTCCTGCCCTCCTCACGGGTTTTCCTCCATCTGCGTGCAGAACTTCCCAAGGTGTTTCTCCTGCAGAAGACGCCTTCCTCACCGGTCACCTGCCACGCCACAGGTTTCTACCCCAAGACATCGTCCCTCTTTTGGCGATGTAAACCTGCATGAATATGCATTTGATTAATTATGGAAAAGCTAATGTACAGTAATGAAATGTTCGACAGTCGAGTCTTTGCAATTACTGATGAACATTTCACGGTAACGGCAATCAAGTTGTATCTTTCAGAAAAAAAACATTGTATAGCCTCCTGAATAGACAATATATGATCAATTACGCTATTGGAATTGTTTTTGGCAAATTGAAGATGGCAAAAGTTATGCAATTATATTTCTTTCATAAGTGGATTTAAATCGCTGATGAGGGACATCCCGCTGGAACAATTGTCAATTCACTGACAGGTTTGAGCGAAAGAATGCGCTTGGATAAACATCAACTCCGACATGTCAAGTGCTGCAATGTCCCAGCTGCAGACAAAGTCATTGAAAATATGAATTGCACAAGATTGCCCAATGTAAAAGCAGAGCAAGATCATGTGTGTCATTTTTGTTTTTGTCTTTCAGTCATTCACACGTTCAATTATTTTAAGATGGGCTCTCAAGTTGCAACGCTACCAGAGTACTTGGTGATGGCCTATGTTGATGGCGTTCAGATTCTGCAGTTTGACAGCTACCACAGGGAAACGAAAGCAATACATGACTGGGTGAACAAAATCACAGAAGATGATCCGCACTTCTGGAAGAGAGAGACGGAGTTCAATATTGGGAATGAGCAGGTCATGAAAGTCAACATTGAAACCGCTAAAAAGCGCTTCAACCAAACTGGAGGTTTGTTTACGCCAGCTCGTAAAATTCATTTCATGTGCTGGTACGCTTCATGACTAATAAACAGACGTGTCACTGGTGGCTCCTCTCCGATTACCGTCACTGAATCTTGTGTGCGATCCTTTCAGGTGTTCACATGATTCAGGTGATGAGAGGCTGTGAATGGGATGATGAGACGGGTGAGGTTGATGGTTGGCAGCACATCCGTTACAACGGAGAAGACTTCCTATCATTTGAGGCGAAGACGATGACATGGATTGCAGCAAATCCACAAGCTTTCATCACCAAATTGAAATTGGACCAAATAGACGTGTTGAATGAAGCCAGGAAGAATATACTCATTGAGGAGTGTCCTTTTGAGTTGAAGAAACATGTGAGCAACGGGAGGGACTACCTGACGAGAACCGGTACGTTGCCTTCTTACGTCTTCTCTCAACCTCACACACACACTTTCTGTTTTTCCTTTCTTCCCGAGCTCTTCATCTGTCGTTCTCTTCTTACGTGTTTCCGTCCATCTATGAACCTGCGTGCAGAGCTTCCCAAGGTGTTTCTCCTGCAGAAGACGCCTTCCTCTCCGGTCACCTGCCACGCCACGGGTTTCTACCCCAAAACATCATTCCTCTTTTGGAGGAAGAACAGCGAGGAGATCCACAAGGACGTTGAGATGGGGGAGACCCTCCCCAATCACGATGGAACCTTCCAGACCTCGGTCCACCTGAAAGTGGAGGTGACGCCCGCCGCGGAGCAGGAGTACGAATGCGTGTTCCGGCTAGCCGGCGTCTCAGATGACATCGTCATCAAGCTGGACGCCGGAAGCATTCTGAGCAACCAGGGTGAGCGTTTGTCACGGCTCAGACACGTCCCATTGGCTGTCGGGCTCCCGTGACGGCTCGGTGTCACGACAACAGTCGTTCACGTGTCTCTCTTCATTGCACACGCTTTGCCTTGTGCAAAAGAGCAAGACTGGAAGAATGCGGTGGCCATCGCCATCCCGTTGGTGGTCCTCGCTCTGGTGGCGGTGGTGGCGGCGGCGATGGTCCTTGCCAAGCGTCTCAAATCCAAACAAGGTGAGCGACAAATGTTTTCTCCGTCAGGAACATCCAAAGAGAACATTGTTTGCTTCGCGTCGTTTGTGACCATTCCTAATCGCTTCTTGCTTCTCTTTTATTCATATACTCTCAAGCCGAAAAGAAAAGAAGAAGAAGAAGAAGAAGGACAATTAAGTAAGTCAAATGTTTTCTGCTTCCTTTGAGCCACAATAACAAGGCAGCCATGTCAAGGTTTGATTCAAAGCTTAAGAGTCAATGAGGAGTCGCGTCGAAAAATGTCAGCTGGGTTCTGTGACAATGTTCACACGTTTGTTGATGTCAAGGCCATTGTTGTGCAAAAAAAGTACACTATTGCCCTGAGATACGAGCCAAATATGTTCAGCAACCACACTTGCAAATGCTTTTTTTTTCCGTTGAAAGGAATGGACATGACATTCTTCATCAAAATTGTTGTGTGTAATTTAACGTTCCGTCATGTTTGCGCTCTTTTAGCTGTTTCCACCTACTGTGAGTCATGAGAGGCAGTTGCTGTCACCTGGTGAGTTAGCTCATGCTTATTACACGTGGTCTTTGGCTTCTGGAGGTGGGTTAGGAAACATTTGGAAACACTATTTTGCTCCTCTTTCTTCAGGTGTTGGAATTCTTTCAGAGGACTTTCTCATCGCGCCGCACTGCATCGATAGACATTCTCATGAAGGTTCGTGAGTAGGTCCTGCAGGATCTGGTGAGGCGTTTTGACCGAACCGTGCTGCTGATCACCAACAACCTGAAGACTATCGAGGCCGATCAGATTGCGGTGATAGGTGCGGGCGGCGTTCGGGAGCGAGGAACCCACCGCTAGCTGATGGAAAAGAATGGCATGTAGTCTCAACTGAAAGAGAAGTTCGCCATCGCTGGAAGCTAACGCCTTCAGAAGCACTGACATGCATTTACAACCTGGATTTATCCATGAAGTTTTTTTCTTAAAAAAATGAATTCACGTGTACTCAATGTATCACAGACTCAAAAGAAAATGTCATTAATTTCCAGTTTGTAGTAAAGGGAAATGTACTTTCGGCAGTTTGCAAACACATTTGATTAAGGCTGCGTTAGACACATATAAAGTCAAAGTCAAAGTCTGCTTTATTGTCAATCCCTTCATATGTCAAGACACACAAAGAAACCGAGATTCCGTTTCCTCGATCCCACGGTGATGAGACATAGTACACGATAGACATACAAGTAGACGACACAAAATAAAAACAAGAAGGCACAAATAATAAATAATATGAGTGATGAATAAATAATAAACAAATAACCCAATAAATAAGAGGAGCAAAACTGAGCCAGTGTGCATACAGCAGACAGTAAGCATAGCGCCAAGTACAGGACGCTACGCAGAAAGGGGGAGCGAGTTCAGGATCCTAACAGCCTGGAGTATGAAGCTGTTGGTGAGTCTGGTGGTGCGGGAGCGCAGGCTCCTGTACCTCTTCCCAGAGGGCAGATGATCAAACAAAGAGTCATATCAATATAATTTCTAGTAGTAGTGTGGTCGATTAATAAGTGGAAAGGGATGTGCAGACTACATGAATTTGTTTTCTTCAAAGTATTGTGGAACAGGATGTCCAGACAGGGAGGACATCTCAAGGCCGATGGGGAACGCGAATAACTCGTCGTGGTCCAGACACCTGTGCTGAGCAGGGGAAAACCCAAACGAGGAGGAGCTGGCCATCAACCATCGACCAATCACCACACAATATTTTGCATGCTTGAATATTCATATTATGTTTCTTTAAAACTGGGCAACCCAGAAGAATGTGTTGTCTTTTGATGGTCACAGAAGGCACACAAGTTTTTTGTGTTAAGGACCCGAGACCCAGGCGCCTGTATTAGCTTGCTTTGTCAGGATTACACAATTGGTCAATTCGGCCTAATTGATCTACTGGTCTTCTCTTTGACCGAACGAACTCGCAAAATTGTTAGGTGCGACATTGTGTGGATTTGGACATAACAACTCTTGTGTTAAGTGTTGATCGCAATTTGGAGTCAGATCAATAACTAAAATCCGTAGCCTAACGCATTGAAAGGATTCAATGGGGGAAAAAAAAGGTTCAAATAGTTGCAAGTTGCATCCTTTTTCTTTGGGAGGCGGTTCCAAGCCTTCCAGTTCAGCCCTTTCGTGATTCCACGCCCCGCGCACCACTAGTACCACGGCCCCACGTCAGATTCGGATCCAAAGTATGCAACTCGCAAAGAAGATTTCAACCTTGCCTCCTGAATTAATATTCAGGAGACAAGGTTCAAATCAGGCAATATATGATCAATAACATTATTGGAATTGTTCTTTTTTTTTTTTTTTTTTTTGCAGATTAAAAAGAATGGCAACATTCTTTCTTTTTTCATAAGTGGATTTAAATGGCCGATGAGGGGCATTGAACTCCAACATGTCAAGTGCTGCAATGTTCCAACTGCAGACAGAATAATAGAAAATATGAACTGTTTTTGTCTTTCAGACATTAACCCGCTCAATTATTCTCCAAAGAATAACGTAAAGCTCGAAACTAGCATCAAATAAAGTTGATCAGAGCTTGTCGCGGGTGAGAGGCGCCGCCGTGTGGTCACATAAGCAAACTACATGTTAAGATAAAAATAAAGTACAGTGCCGCACTGCACTATAGTGCAATAAAATTAAGTAAAATAAAACAAATGTAACTTAAAATGTAAAACCTGAACACATGATAAAAGCTAACTAAACCCAAACGTTGAGTTTGAGTCTTAAGTTCGAACTGGTACGTCTTCTTGAAATGACCTTAATACCTTCGTTTTGACGTCTTGCAGTAGCCGCAATGTTACACAGTTGCTAAATTCGAAAAATAGGACAAAAATGAATTCAATGATCGCTTGGGTGTAGAAATGAAACATTGCCGAAGCAGGAGTAAAACAACTCTGATAGAAAGCAAGTAAAAGTGTCAAACAGCTTAAAGATATAAAGAAAAGCGTTTGCAAAGAGTCTAAACCATATGTGTGTCAAACTCAAGGCCCGCGAGATCATTTTATATTATTGTTACTAATGGCCCGACGATATGAAGCGATGATAACACAATAAACTACAGATCCCATAATGCAGTGCTTTCGCTGCCTTGCTGAGCGTTTTTCCGCGGCAACCAGGACAAGTGCTTGTTGCTGCAAGTTATTGCGAAGCTAGCCCCTCATGATGCCGAAGAGAAAAGTTGATTCTGAAAACAAAGCCTTTAAAAAGGTTGAGTATATGTTTACTGACATTGCCGGTAAGCCCGTTTGTCTCATGTGTGGCGCTAATGTGGCTGTATTGAAAGATTTTAATCTAAGACGGCACTATGAAACAAAACATCTGGATAACCTGAAAGACCTGAATGCAGAGCAGAATGACAGAAGGTAGAAGAGTTAAAGAAAAGGTAAAGAAGAAGCTGATATTCCAGCAGACGTTTTTCACCCGTTCAAAATCACAAAGTGAAGCTGCTGTGAAAGCGAATTTTATCGTGGCAGAGGAGATCGCCAAAGCAGGTTGTTATTGCTGAAAAGCACAAATTGGTGGAGAAGAAAGATCTCAGCAACCTCAACGATAGGGGTGTAAATCGCGGGTTTTGTCACGATACGATATAATATCGATATAAAGAACTACGATACGATATTTGCCGATATCTTAAAGCCTGCTGCGATTCATTCACGATATATCGCGATCATAGTGCTCTACGATCGATGTATACATTTTTTTTTAATAAAAACTATAGAACAATATCCTGATTTAGAACAATTCATACGCAAAATCAACAAGGTACTGCAAACTCTTTATTTAGGAAATTACAAGAGTATTGTAGTATACAAATTGCTTACTTTAACACTGAACTTTGATGTCGTGTTTAAATGTGCGGCGAGATTTGTGCTCCCTGAATATTTGATCACCGCATGGCAGGATTTACAAACTGCACTTGTCTTGTTCGTTGAGCCATCTTTTCTTTGGAATCCAAAGTGCTTCCAAACGAATGACTTGAAGCCTAAAGGGGAGCCAATTTCCTCGTCTTTTTGGACACTAGCCATAGCACCAGCCCAGGAGCCGCGTACTAGTTGTCGACTCCCCTTTCACGTGCAGCAACGCCACGCACTGCTCCCTGCTCCCGGAAAGAGGAAGCAAGCAACAATGAACTGGATTTCAAAATAAAGTCGCGTCTAATGTCCGAGGTCAAACACGGCGATATAAATCGATGTTTACCTTTAGCATCGATGCTAATAAATCGTAGAGCATTATATGGATTAATCGATGTGTATCGATGTATCGTTACACCCCTACTCAACGACCGTCTGCAGCTGGAGGTGAGCAAGCTGAGGGAGGAAACTCCACACAGGTAGGGCCAGAGGTGGAATCGAACCAGCACCCACCTAACTGTGAGGCGGACGTGCTACCCAGCGCCCCACCGAGCCGCCCTTAGGATCCATCCGTTGCATAGTTTCTTTGAACCATTGCAAAGAGTGAGTTTTTTTTTTTTTTTTTTTTATGTGTATTTACAAAGGAACCTTTGTTTGACTTTGAAGAAACCTCTATGCAGTTTCTTTGATAAGTGCAATCAGGCATTGGTGTAATGCATGACACTGAGTCTTTCCTGGATCAGCAGAAGCAAGCTCGAGATGGCGACCCCAGAAAACATTCCTCAAGGTGCAAACAACGCCCTCTCCCAGGAGGTGGGGAACGCCGGCTTGCGTTTGCGCATCACTGAATCCGAAACAGAGGTGTCCCGGCAGCTGACGGGCCTGAAGGCCGTTTTCGAGACGGAGCTGGCGGATGCCCGTGCGACTCTGGACTCTGAGGCCAAAGAGCGTGCACATCTGGAGCTGGAGGTGAGCAAGCTGAGGGAGGAAATCAAGGAGCTGAAAGCAAGGTGAGGCCCGGCCATTTTATCAAAAATATGCCAACAACAAAATGGATGCTGGATATTAGTGCTGACATAATTGCTTTGCTGCTGGGGCCACACCCCAAGGAAAATCCTCCTCGTGACTAATTGCAGCTCAACATTGGACTTCCAGTTAACCATCCCATAGTCCAGGGGCGGGCAAACTTTTTGACTTGCGGGCCGAATTGGGTTCTAAACTTTGACCGGGGGGCCGAACCAGGAGCAGATGGATGTAGTGTTTGTGTGTAAAGGTCATATAAATGACATGTAAAGGTCATTGCATAAAAGCTTTTTACTTTTAGCATGGATTTTTTGAAAACAAATGCATTTATTAACAGCATTAAAAAAATATCTCACCAAAAAACTACTATCAGTGATTCTTATTAAATACGACATTGTTATGATGTATAACATTTTCCATCACTTCAGCGCCTGCAGGTCAGATTTATGAAATATGTTTATCTAATGAGGCAACATCACATCCAACGGCAAACATTCTGACCAAATACATCATCTTGAAGAATCAGTGAAAGAATACATCTAAATAAAGAAATCAATAGTATTGTTGGTTTCCCTTTTTTGCCAGTGCATCATAGTCTGGAGTAAAATTGGTTGTGGCAATTCTTCGGATAGAGCCGAGGTGTCGGTCCGTTAACCTAGATCTGTGACTGGCTTTGTTGACGTTCATGTGGCTGAACGTCACGTCGCGTACGTCGAGCCAAATTGGCCACTCTCTTTTAAACACTCGGCACTGTGTCCACCTTGCTTTTTCTTGGGCGACTCATTTTAATAGAAGGATTCCAGGGGAAGGTTTGTGGGTGGCTTTAGCGTAAAACTGTATCTGAAAACTCAGCACGCGAATTACGAGAATATTGACGTCACAGCCTACACTCAAAATTCGGCACTGATAGATGAAATGACTACGTACTACTGAGTACGCACATGTACTTGTGAGTGTGCACCGAGCTTTCTGACGGCTCCCGGGAGTAAATGCGCGGGCGGGCGGGCGCTTCCCCATCTACTGGGGAAACATAGTGATTGTAGGGAAAATGACCCCCCCAAACATTTATAATACAATTTATTCAGGTTTGGCGGGCCGGATTAAACGGCCCCGTGGGCCGGATGTGGCCCGCGGGCCGTAGTTTGCCCATGTCTGCCATAGTCGCATATCAACATAAATAGCACATTTGACTGCGTCCATCCATTTTCCATATTCCCAGTTTATTACACGATTATCATCACTATCGCTTATTTTTAATTCATGAGAATAAAGCTGAGTCATTCTCACGTCTCACGTAGGAGTTGCGCAAGGTCAAACGCCGGCACGAGTCTCGCATGGTGGAGTTTGAAAACGCCCCCCAGGAAGATTATGAAAGTAAACTGCCCGACGCCTTGATGAAGATGCGAAGCCAGCATGAACTTCAAATTAAACTCTACATTCAAAAAGAGGTAACCATTTATCATTTGGACCTTAGAATCTGTCTCATCTGCAAAAGTCTAAAAAGTCTGTGTTGACACTAGCTTGCAGCCCGTGATGCAAAAGTGAAAGATCTGGAGGAGGCTCTGTCTCCAAAGAGGGGACACCATGTGTAGCCTCCTCGGGGAGAAAGACCGAGAAATGGCCGACATGCGGGAGCGGATGCACCAGCAGCTAGATGACTATCAGGAGCTAATGGAGTTGGAAAACGCCCTCTAGTACAATTATGAAAGCAAACTGCCCGACGCCTTGACGAAGATGCGAAGCCAGCATGAACTTCAAATTAAACTCTACATTCAAAAAGAGGTAACCATTTATCATTTGGACCTTAGAATCTGTCTCAGCTGCAAAAGTCTAAAAATCTGTGTTGACACTAGCTTGCAGCCCGTGATGCAAAAGTGAAAGATCCGGAGGAGGCTCTGTCTCCAAAGAGGGTACACCATGCGTAGCCTCCTCGGGGAGAAAGACCGAGAAATGGCCGACATGCGGGAGCGGATGAACCAGCAGCTGGACAAGTATCAGGAGCTAATGGAGTTGGAAAACGCCCTCCAGGCAGATTATGTAAGCAAACTGCCCGACGCCTTGATGAAGATGCGAAGCCAGCATGAACTTCAAATTAAACTCTACCTTCAAAAAGAGGTAACCATTTATCATTTGGACCTTAGAATCTGTCTCAGCCGCAAAAGTTTAAAAAGTCTGTGTTGACACTAGCTTGCAGCCCGTGATGCAAAAGTGAAAGATCTGGAGGAGGCTCTGTCTCCAAAGAGGGGACACCATGTGTAGCATCCTCGGGGAGAAAGACCGAGAAATGGCCGACATGCGGGAGCGGATGCACCAGCAGCTGGAGGAGTATCAGGAGCTAATGGAGTTGGAAAACGCCCCCCAGGAAGATTATGAACGCAAACTGCCCGACGCCTTGATGAAGATGCGAAGCCAGCATGAACTTCAAATTAAACTCTACATTCAAAAAGAGATAACCATTTATCATTTGGACCTTAGAATCTGTCTCAGCTGCAAAAGTCTAAAAAGTCTGTGTTGACACTAGCTTGCAGCCCGTGATGCAAAAGTGAAAGATCTGGAGGAGGCTCTGTCTCCAAAGAGGGGACACCATGTGTAGCATCCTCGGGGAGAAAGACCGAGAAATGGCCGACATGCGGGAGCGGATGCACCAGCAGCTGGAGGAGTATCAGGAGCTAATGGAGTTGGAAAACGCCCCCCAGGAAGATTATGAACGCAAACTGCCCGACGCCTTGATGAAGTTGCGAAGCCAGCATGAACTTCAAATTAAACTCTACATTCAAAAAGAGGTAACCATTTATCATTTTGACCTTAGAATCTGTCTCAGCTGCAAAAGTTTAAAAAGTCTGTGTTGACACCAGCTTGCAGCCCGTGATGCAAAAGTGAAAGATCTGGAGGAGGCTCTGTCTCCAAAGAGAGACCTCTTCGGGGAGAAAGACCGAGAAATGGTCGACATGAGGGAGCGGTTAGAGCAGAAGCTGGATAAGTATCAGGAGCTAATGGATTTCAAGCTAGCGTTGGATCTGGAGATAAGTGCCTACAGGAGCTGGATGAGTATCAGGAGCTAATGGATGTCAAGCTAGCGCTGGATATGGAGATAATTGCCTACAGGTAGGTGCTTGACAGCGAGGAGGAGAGGTGTGTGTGGCTTACAAACATACCACAAATTTTCCTCTCATAGCAATTAATGTCTCCACGTTTGTCCGCACGGTACGCTCGACCACGTCGGCCAGCGGGAAGAGGAAGCGTCCCAACGACACGGACAGCGAGGCTTCGAGCTTCGCCGGAAGCGCTGTGACTCGTACTCCCATCACCCAGCAGGCCTCTGCTAGCGGGCAGGTCACCGTGGATGAGGTGGAGCAGGACGGCAAATATGTCCGACTCAGCAATAAAGGAGATGAGGTCAGTGGATGTGTCACAGTGGAACATCGCACATCTTACAAAATTTACACATTTTCCAGTAACGACTAACCTGTTGAGAACAATTTCAGCTGCACGGCACACGAGGAGCTCCAGCAGACCCGGATCCGACTGGAGTCCCTTTCGCACCCTAACCCTAACTCTAACAGGACGCCACTCAGAAGGGGAAGGAGTTCAGGACCCCAACAGCCTGGAGATCACAAACTCCGCCAGTGGCGAGCAGTGCTTGCATCCCACTACAGAGTCCCGGCACCATTCATCACGGATGTAGGCGCGCATTCCACCTTCTCGCGATGTTCCCCCTCGTACAATGGCCCGGTCCGCCCGCTAGCCGCTCCAGATGTACAGCAGAGTCCGGAATGTTGACGGTCAACCAAGTCCCAGTGAACACGAGCACACAGCAGTTACGCACTGTCCGGTTCGTAGATCTCAGCAGGCGAATGTCAACCATGTTGTTGTCCAGCGATCGACTATTCGCCAGAAGAATGGAAGGCACGGCCGGGCGAGCTGAGTTGGCTTCAGCCTCCTCGCACACCGCTTCCGACGCACCCCAACCGGGGGAGGAATAGCAGAAGATGCTTAGATTCACATTATGATCATTCTGGAAGGACAGTGTGGTTCACTCTTGTGATGGTGGTACCACAACTGAGCCCTGCGAGCTCCATCAGCTGGTCCACACTGAAGCCGTACTCACTGAAGAGCTCCTCATCAATGCGCTGGGCTTCCTCTTGTCTGCAGAAGAAATACAAGTACCGTTTTTTTTCCATGTATAATGCGCAAAATGTAACTAATTTATTGTCCTAAAATCTGGGGTGCGCATTATACATGGGTACAAATTAAAGGGAAATGTACTTTTGGCAGTTTGCAAACACATTTGATTAACGCTCCGTTAGACACATATAACCATATCAATATAATTTCTAGTAGTAGTGTGGTCGCTTAATAAGTGGAAAGGAATGTGCAGGCTACATGAATTTGTTTTCTTCAAAGTATTGTGGAACAGGAGGTCCAGAAAGGGAGCATATCTCAAGGCCGATGGGAACGCGAAAAACAACTCGTCTTTGTGGTCCAGACACCTGTGCTGAGCAGGGGAAAACCCAAACGAGGAGGAGATGACCACAGACCATCGACCAATCACCACACAATCTTTTGCATGTTTGAATATTCATATTGTGTTTCTTTAAAACTGGGCAACCCGGAAGAATGTGTCGTCTTTCTGGTCACGAAGGCACACGAGATTTTGTGTTAAGGACCCAAGGCCCAGGCGCCTGTATTAGCTTGCTTTCTCAAGATTAAACAATTGGTAAATTCGGTCTGATTGATCTACTGGTCTTCTCTTTGACAGAACGAACTCGCAAAATTGTTAGGTGCGCCAGTGTGTGGATTAGAACATGGCAATTTTTGTGTTAAGTGTTGATCACAATTTGGAGTCAGATCAATAGCTAAAATCCGTATCCTAACAGTTTCTTGGTGACCCCGTACGTGATGTCAAGAGAAGGGTAATTGACAAACTCGTGGTCTGTGTCCAAGTCATCGGACAGTTAGTCTGGGACAGCTGTCTCCCGGTCGGCGTACCGTTTGGGAATAAGGAATAAGCGCACAACGTTGAGCTGGTACGACGTCTCCTAAACCCTGAGCTCATCAATGATAAGGTAAGCAGGATACCTGTTACTATATGTCGAAATTCTGCAAATTGAAAGAGGAAATTTAAGAGGAGACTGTCGTTCAGATCAAATAAGGTGTGCAACAAGTTAAGTTACACATACGGTAAATAAGTTTGGAACTTACGTGTGTATTAAGTTACATATACGGTGAATAAGTTTAGAACTTACGTGTGTAACGTGTACGGTAAAGTCAGGGACTTGCGCGTACTAAGGATAGGTCAGGGACCTAGTGCTTCGTCGTGGCGGACAAGGGTGCGGTGACGATCGCATTCAAATAGCTGGGGTGCTTGTGAGATCCCCGAGGAGAAGTGAGGCCTCCTCAAAAAGTATCCGGTGGTAACAGTTCCTCCTGTGAGAGACCAGACCGCTAAAATATCCAAAATGTGCAACCAAATTGGGGGGAGTGTGTGTGTGATGAGAAGAATGAATGGAGTGAGATTGAGAGGAATGTATGCTGATGTGGAAGCGCAAATCGTGAGCTACATGAGAGATGGATTCGAATCCCTTTGTCTGTGTGTTCTGTGTATGTGCGTAATCTCTGTAAAAGTTTGTGTCAGTCTATCGTCGTTCGTCTGAGCTCTGCGCGAGCACTTTGTGTATTGGCGTGCGTGCCGTGCGGATGCGTGTGTGTATGTACGGTTGTGTGCGCGCTCGCTGTGTGTGCGTTTATGTGCACATGTGTGGTTGCGGGCGTGTGAGGAGGAAGATGGGATGGATCAGAGAATGTTCAAGAAAGGAGGGGGCCCGTTCGGCTCATACCGGCAAGGGTGGGGGCCAGCAGGACGTGCGGGCCTGGCCAGATTGTGACGTCAACATTGATACAATGTTGAGGAGAAGTGAGAGAAGAGAGGGGGGCTAACTTGTAAATAGTGATGAGATAATTGTTCAATTGATGGGGGTTAATAATTATCCAAATTTTAGTCACATGTTTTGAGGGACCACCGCAACAACATTGTACTTGCAGGCCATTAATTTAGTAGGTGATGACAGTGTTTAGCTAAGTAGACTGTTTTATCAAAAATGTGAGAGTGAAGGAGTATTTGTAGTCTGGCATTTGGGTGCCACTTTTAAGAGTCTGTGCAGGAACATAGATTGTTTTTAGTCGTCTTAAAGATATATTTAACAGTTTATTTCGGTGCAGTAAGGCAAAATTAAAAGCAAAATTACATTTTAATTCTGACATATGCCAGCTAATATGAGGATGGCAAATAAATAAATGAATAAATACTAGCTCAAATGTGGCATGTGTTTTAAATTGGGCGATAAGACATTCACTTTCGAGCACTATCATTTAGCGCTGCTGACAACAATAACTTATGAGATGGTAAATCAAGGAGGAGTGTCACAGGCGCTGTATGACCTATAGATTGAACAATAACATTCATCGCATATGTTGGTAGATTGTTAAATTATATTACAGTTTATTACAAAAGATTTCAGAACTTTATTTGATGATAGACACTGGAACGAGGATTTTAGCCGTGTTAATGGGTAGGGTGGATGGATTGCTCAGAAGAAAAAAGCATTTGATAAGGGCAGCTTGATAGTAAGATGATGAGTGTGCGCAACTGATAGGATACAAAATGTTAATAGGAAGATTTGGGGTGTAAGAAACAAATAATACACAGGAAGACTGATAACACAAAGATAGTTTTGTTAAATTTGTGTCCCAGTGTGTTCTTCCCTAGCGCGTGGCACGATTCCTGAACTGAGTCCTCTTACTCCACTGGCTGTCTCAAAATCAACAGAGGACTGTCCCTGGTCATGAGACACCTTTGACCTTTGGGAGAACAACAGAAACTGCTATCATGCTTGAAGGGGGCAAGCACAGCTTTTCACAGGACAAGAACCATACAGTTGGTGGAATACACACAGTTGCAGATCAAAAAGAAAATGGACTGAAAGAACAAAGACAAAATGGACGCATTTGAGAGTGGCGGATGATCCAGCTCTGAATCATCATCATGAGAATCTAAGAGGAGAGGCTGCTAAAGACTTGCATGAGTCACATGAAGTCAAACTGGACACATTGCTAAAGACTGCTGAAGCATTACAAAGTTGGTGGAGTGTGGGACAAAAGGAAGGGAAGTGTGTTTGGGTGCTGGGGCAGACATATCTGAGGAGTTTTGATAAAAGAGGGAATAATAAGGCTGCTTATTGACACTGAAACGGGGGATAACAACAAAATACATAGATATGGACAGCGAAGATGCACTAATAATAACAATTCATACGACAGCGTGATCAGAAACTTTGCAAAGTGGATATTGATCGATAGAAATTAAATTTATCAAAACGACAGAATTTAATTATACATCAATTGCGACTGATTTATAGGATGCATATTTTTGCTTGAAGGGGTGAGGGGCCATAAGAAAGTTGGAATTTTGGATAGTCAGCAAAATAGTAATACAGGGCACTGCTTAACTAAAAAGGATACAGTTGGGTTTTAAATAAATACAGTAACATGACCCTTGCGACAATTGATTTAAATGACACTTTATGATAGGCATTTATGGTTAGGGTTAACAATCCATCCATCCATCCATCCATCCATTACTGGTGCGGCTTGTCCTTACGAGGGTCACGGAGGATTCACAATAATAATTAGAATTTGTAATTTCTCGAGAAATTGTGTGTGAAGGCGAAGAGGCTGAATACAAATTCGGGGAATGCTACAAGATTATGTTTAAAATTAGAATGTGTTGAATTGGTCAGAAAATCGATGAAAATACCGAAAGAATTTTGTAAAATTGGGCGTGAATTTTAAAGTTGAAAATTTGAAATTTTTCACAAGTGGGAAGTTTTGGAATAGGTAGGCATAAGATGAATAGTTAAAAAAAATTGAAAAGGGTTGAGTCAGTGAACAAATAATTAGAAATTAGAAGGGAAAAAGGAAATGTTGCAAAATGTTACCGCAATGTTGAAAGTGAAAATGTGAAATTTTAAGCTAGAAAGTGAGAGAAGGTGAATTGGAAAGTGAAAGAAGGTTAATTGGAGGAATTATGTGGAAGAAAATGAGAAATATTGAATGTGCCATGAAGAATGAATGGTGAAATATTGGGTTAAAATTTGTACATTTCTCAAAAATCGTAAATATTTAGAATATTTGGTATGAATATTTGGAATGTGTTAAAAGTGGAATGAGGTGAATCAGATGAATTCGTAGAAGTAGTTAAGTTAAAAAATGAATAAATGAAAAAGAGGCAGAAGAAGGCAGAAGAAGTTGAATAATGATAAAGTCAAGGCAAGGCAAGTTTATTTATATAGCCCACAAGCAAGTCTCAAAGGGCTTCAAATGTACAAAAATTGTCAATTTAAAGTACAGGAACAATAAGTGTGAGGGCCACAATGATGATCATGACAGCAAAAATATTCCTAGTTGGTTTTGATAGGTAGAAAGGGGGAGCGTGGAAGGTTTTCAAACTTTGTGATATAGCGTGACTCCATTATCAAAAGTAAGCATTTAATTTTAAGAATTGGCATCAACAAAAATGAGAACAATAATCTTCAAGGTGATAGCGTAAGTGGCAGGAGGAAGCTGTGTATATTGTTTTTAAACATTATTTTTGGTATCATTATTTTTTAGGAGGGTCAGTTATGCTTGTGAGAAGATGACTGAGGGAACAAGGTAACAGTAAAAGGGAGTGCTCTATAAATTGTTGGTTCTTTGCCAGAGGGAGTTATTTGGAGGGATGAATTTAAACTGAAAGCCAAATGGAACTGTTTAGTGGAAGAAATATGGGAATGTGGAAATATTGAAGTTACAGCTCAACACAAAGTGTCAAATAGTCTAAGTGAGAGATGTGAGCAAACTAAATGGGGAGTTAAATCATGTTCCGGCATTATGCATATTGGCAAACGAGGAGAGGACAGGAAACCAGACAATTAGATATTAACTTTGGATTTAAAATAAAAAAGGGAAATTTTAATTGAGGAGAAAATTTTGCGTAGGGAGGATTCCTTTTACAATTTAATATTGTATGGGGTTTTATGTGTGTTGTGGAATGACAGTTTGTTTGTAATGGTGTATGAATGTCAAGTCTGTGCTTGTGGTGTGGTGTTTGTGTATTGTGAATGGTTGACATGATTCAAAGTTGGGGTGATGTGATCACAGCAGAGGATAACATTCCTCTCACCTGAAAAATATAAAGATACTACAGATTTGAAAAAGCACGATTGATCAGGACTAATTTTGGACTAAATATGGGTTTAGGATTACTCAGGGGCACCATCGACAACAAAACAGTGCAATGGAGAAGGCCCATTTCAGTAATAGACAAGACAGAACTGGTATCGAACATTAAGACTTTGGACGATTTGACGTGTGACGACTTTGAGCTCACCCGACGGGGTGACGGACTAGGTGGACAGTGACCAAATGTTTGACGCTTGAGCTTGCTTGCGACAAGTGCACGCTCTGCTTTGTTTTTCTGTGTGACTTAATTTTTTTGCAGCAGCAGCAACAGCCACCAGCCAAGGAGCGGATTGCGCGCTGCTTGCGTAACTTGTTTTCGTTCTTGCAGGTTGTCAATTGCATTCGTGGAAAATTTGTATTGAATTTACAAGAATATGTTAACCTTTGCCCTTTTGGTTTTTATGATGAACTTGTTGATGACATGGTTTTCAGGACATGATCCGCGGGCGCCAGGATTCATTTTATGACTGTTTTTATTTTGATAATTGATGTCTGTTTTTGTGTGTACAAATGTCCGCTATCAGCAGGGCTATAAGCTCACTGACAGGAGTGCGATGATTTTTGTTTGTGTTGCCGAGCGTGTGGTGGACGAGCTAGAGGTTCCGCAGGCCTGGCTACAATGAGTGTGGTGATGAGAGGGGATGCTTAGCAGGTTCCTTTTGATACATAATGACACATTGGGTGAATGTGTCAAAAGGGGGAGTGGTAAAATAGAAATGGGTGAGTATGTGGTAAAATAGAAATGGGTGAGTAGGTTGTAAAATAGAAATGGGTGAGTAGGTTTCAATTTGCAATTTTGATATCCAAAGTTTTTTTTTTCCAAATCCACTTGTTTTTAAGCTTTAACAGGACATGCCAGAATTCAACTAGCAGTGATGGAAGGAGCAGAGGAAGACCAGTGACATCTGGTTGTGGTGTGGTGACAACAAATTATAGCATCGCATGCCAAAGAATGCATAGGGTATCTGTGCCCTCGTGTCTTTGATAATGCCTGTAGTGGTTGTCCCCATTGAAACACAGAATCTCAATTGGAACATGGAGTCCCCACTGGCGGGGCTCCTGAAGCGAGCCAAAAGAGACGTTTTTCCCCCATGGTTGAGCGACTCGTTAATCAAGTGTCCTCGGGATTCAAAAGCATTTTCCTATGGATCACCCCCAATAAAAATGTATCATTTGCAGCGGTCCATGAACAATTGGCATTGATGTCGTTCCAAAATAGAATTGCGTTGGACATGCTATTGGCTAAGGAACATGGTGTGTGCGGAATGTTTGGTGATGCATGTTGTACTTTCATCCCCAACAACACAGCGCCAGGGGGCCGACTGACC
Organism: Syngnathus typhle; assembly: GCF_033458585.1. Lineage (NCBI taxonomy): Eukaryota > Metazoa > Chordata > Actinopteri > Syngnathiformes > Syngnathidae > Syngnathus > Syngnathus typhle. The sequence continues at coordinate 249,219 of NW_026871988.1, read as the reverse complement.
CAGGCGTTGGAAGGACTAAGGACACTGAATAAAAAGATGAAAGATCATTCAGGTGTACGCACCGATATTTGGTCTGATTGGATGAAAATGTTCGGAAGCTGGAAAGGCCTCATCATGTCTGTGCTCGTTGCTGTGGCTTTACTGCAGTGATGATTTTGTTGTTGTATTCCATGTATTAGGTCACTCACTGTCCGGTTGATCGAGAAAATATACCCTGGTGACTCAACATGAGCCACGGGGGGAAGAAAGGACCGACAGCATGCTGGTCGCTGCTTGCTAGAGTAACGGGTGATGACCTCATAAATGAGGTCATGAGAGGGAATAAAGGGAAATGTACTTTTGGCAGTTTGCAAACACATTTGATTAACGCTCCGTTAGACACATATAACCATATCAATATAATTTCTAGTAGTAGTGTGGTCGCTTAATAAGTGGAAAGGAATGTGCAGGCTACATGAATTTGTTTTCTTCAAAGTATTGTGGAACAGGAGGTCCAGAAAGGGAGCATATCTCAAGGCCGATGGGAACGCGAAAAACAACTCGTCTTTGTGGTCCAGACACCTGTGCTGAGCAGGGGAAAACCCAAACGAGGAGGAGATGACCACAGACCATCGACCAATCACCACACAATCTTTTGCATGTTTGAATATTCATATTGTGTTTCTTTAAAACTGGGCAACCCGGAAGAATGTGTCGTCTTTCTGGTCACGAAGGCACACGAGATTTTGTGTTAAGGACCCAAGGCCCAGGCGCCTGTATTAGCTTGCTTTGTCAAGATTAAACAATTGGTAAATTCGGTCTGATTGATCTACTGGTCTTCTCTTTGACAGAACGAACTCGCAAAATTGTTAGGTGCGCCAGTGTGTGGATTAGAACATGGCAATTTTTGTGTTAAGTGTTGATCACAATTTGGAGTCAGATCAATAGCTAAAATCCGTATCCTAACAAAATAAATATATATATATTTTTTAATCCGGATATGATCCGGAGGCCGCCATTACAGATACGCTTTCTTCTCTGGTGTTCACTTCAAACACGCTCCATACGAACACAATGCTGTTGTATCAGACACTTGCTCGATCACCTGCTCGTTTGCTGTCACAATGTACCCTACACAAATCCGAAACATTTCTTTGCGATCGAGTTTGCTAGCGCATGCGCAGTGATACTGACCGGCAGAATAACATCCGGTTGTTCCCAAAGATTATCTAGCTGTTGGTGAGTCTGGTGGTGCGGGAGCGCAGGCTCCTGTACCTCTTCCCAGAGGGCAGATGATCAAACAAAGAGTCATGTCAATATAATTTCTAGTAGTAGTGTGGTCGATTAATAAGTGGAAAGGGATGTGCAGACTACATGAATTTGTTTTCTTCAAAGTATTGTGGAACAGGATGTCCAGACAGGGAGGACATCTCAAGGCCGACGGGGAACGCGAATAACAACTCGTCGTGGTCCAGACACCTGTGCTGAGCAGGGGAAAACCCAAACGAGGAGGAGCTGGCCATCAACCATCGACCAATCACCACACAATATTTTGCATGCTTGAATATTCATATTATGTTTCTTTAAAACTGGGCAACCCAGAAGAATGTGTTGTCTTTTGATGGTCACAGAAGGCACACAAGTTTTTTGTGTTAAGGACCCGAGACCCAGGCGCCTGTATTAGCTTGCTTTGTCAGGATTACACAATTGGTCAATTCGGCCTAATTGATCTACTGGTCTTCTCTTTGACCGAACGAACTCGCAAAATTGTTAGGTGCGACATTGTGTGGATTTGGACATAACAACTCTTGTGTTAAGTGTTGATCGCAATTTGGAGTCAGATCAATAACTAAAATCCGTAGCCTAACACATTGAAAGGATTCAATGGGGAAAAAAAAGGTTCAAATAGTTGCAAGTTGCATCCTTTTTCTTTGGGAGGCGGTTCCAAGCCTTCCAGTTCAGCCGTTTCGTGATTCCACGCCCCGCGCACCACTAGTACCACGGCCCCACGTCAGATTCGGATCCAAAGTATGCAACTCGCAAAGAAGATTTCAACCTTGCCTCCTGAACTACCGTTTTTTTCCGTGTATAGTGCGCCCCCATGTATAATACGCACCCTAAAAATGGCATGCTGATGCTGAAAAAAAGCCTGTACCCATGTATAATACGCACCCAATTTTTATGAATTTTTTTTTATGATTTTTTTTTTTTTTTAAGTCCCAATGATCGTCACACACGCAGGGAGGCAATGGGTCCCATTTTTATAGTCTTTGGTATGGTCTTAACTAGGCTGGATGTAATCTTTTTTGTTGGCGTTGATTTCTCCAACTGCCCATAAACGCACCACCGCGCTCCGTGCGCGCACCGGAAAGAGGCGTGCGGACGTGAAAAAGGCGGCTCTGTATGGGAGAGACGTTGAAGAGGAATAAAAACACCCTTGGAAACCAAAACTTGGTGATTTCAAGTTTCATTTCGAGGGACATTTGTCACGTCTCGTCCCCAGTTTTGCTATGTGTCTAGGTTGCCATAGTTTCTGTTCGCGTCGCCCCTCTCTTCCTGTGTCACCTCAATCGATGTAACGTGTTTTGTATTTAAGTCCTGTCTGCCCCTCGCTCACCGTCGGATCATTGCATGTGTTACTGTCATGATGTCTGTTTGCTTTCTGTTCCTGTCTTTGGTAATGTCACCCTGTCTTTTTGTTCCACGACTTTGTCGGTCAGTCCTGTTGTTGGTTTTGTTTTCTAAAAAAAAAAAAAATTAAAAAAAAAAAAAAAAAAAAAAATCAAACATTTTTTGTACCCATGTATAATGCGCACCCCAGATTTTAGGAAAATAAATTCGTTAAATTTTGCGCACTATACACGGAAAGAAACAGTAATATTCAGGAGACAAGGTTCAAATCAGGCAATATATGTTCAATAACTTTATTGGAATTGTTCTTTTTCTTTTTTTTTTTGCAGATTAAAAAGAATGGCAACATTTTTTAGTTTTTCACAAGTGGATTTAAATGGCCGATGAGGGGCATTGAACTCCAACATGTCAAGTGCTGCAATGTTCCAACTGCAGACAGAATAATAGAAAATATGAACTGTTTTTGTCTTTCAGACATTAACCCGCTCAATTATTCTCCAAAGAATAACGTAAAGCTCGAAACTAGCATCAAATAAAGTTGATCAGAGCTTGTCGCGGGTGAGAGGCGCCGCCGTGTGGTCACATAAGCAAACTACATGTTAAGATAAAAATAAAGTACAGTGCCGCACTGCACTATAGTGCAATAAAATTAAGTAAAATAAAACAAATGTAACTTAAAATGTAAAACCTGAACACATGATAAAAGCTAACTAAACCCAAACGTTGAGTTTGAGTCTTAAGTTCGAACTGGTACGTCTTCTTGAAATGACCTTAATACCTTCGTTTTGACGTCTTGCAGTAGCCGCAATGTTACACAGTTGCTAAATTCGAAAAATAGGACAAAAATGAATTCAATGATCGCTTGGGTGTAGAAATGAAACATTGCCGAAGCAGGAGTAAAACAACTCTGATAGAAAGCAAGTAAAAGTGTCAAACAGCTTAAAGATATAAAGAAAAGCGTTTGCAAAGAGTCTAAACCATATGTGTGTCAAACTCAAGGCCCGCGAGATCATTTTATATTATTGTTACTAATGGCCCGACGATATGAAGCGATGATAACACAATAAACTACAGATCCCATAATGCAGTGCTTTCGCTGCCTTGCTGAGCGTTTTTCCGCGGCAATCAGGACAAGTGCTTGTTGCTGCAAGTTATTGCGAAGCTAGCCCCTCATGATGCCGAAGAGAAAAGTTGATTCTGAAAACAAAGCCTTTAAAAAGGTTGAGTATATGTTTACTGACATTGCCGGTAAGCCCGTTTGTCTCATGTGTGGCGCTAATGTGGCTGTATTGAAAGATTTTAATCTAAGACGGCACTATGAAACAAAACATCTGGATAACCTGAAAGACCTGAATGCAGAGCAGAATGACAGAAGGTAGAAGAGTTAAAGAAAAGGTAAAGAAGAAGCTGATATTCCAGCAGACGTTTTTCACCCGTTCAAAATCACAAAGTGAAGCTGCTGTGAAAGCGAATTTTATCGTGGCAGAGGAGATCGCCAAAGCAGGTTGTTATTGCTGAAAAGCACAAATTGGTGGAGAAGAAAGATCTCAGCAACCTCGACGATAGGGGTGTAAATCGCAGGTTTTGTCACGATACGATATAATATCGATATAAAGAACTACGATACGATATTTGCCGATATCTTAAAGCCTGCTGCGATTCATTCACGATATATCGCGATATAGTCCTCTACGATCGATGTATACATTTTTTTTAATACAAACTATAGAACAATATCCTGATTTATAACAATTCATACGCAAAATCAACAAGGTACTGCAAACTCTTTATTTAGGAAATTACAAGAGTATTGTAGTATACAAATTGCTTACTTTAACACTGAACTTTGATGTCGTGTTTTTTCTTTAAATGTGCGGCGAGATTTGTGCTCCCTGAATATTTGATCACCGCATGGCAGGATTTACAAACTGCACGTGTCTTGTTCGTTGAGCCATCTTTTCTTTGGAATCCAAAGTGCTTCCAAACGAATGACTTGAAGCCTAAAGGGGAGCCAATTTCCTCGTCTTTTTGGACACTAGCCATAGCACCAGCCCAGGAGCCGCGTACTAGTTGTCGACTCCCCTTTCACGTGCAGCAACGCCGCGCACTGCTCCAGGGCTCGAAACTAACGATTGCCCGATTGCCCGGGGCAAGTAGCGATGGCAGACGGGCAAGTAGAATTTTTTCCTCACTTGCCCGAACTTGCCCTGCCAGAATACCATGTTTTCAAGCTGTAAAAAGACGATTTTGTGCATAATTTCTCGCAACTTCTGCCGCTTCTGGTCCGACATTTTGTTTTCTAGGGAGCGGTTAGTTTCTCGTGTAAGTCTGCAATACATTGATAACGGCAAAGCGCTTCGTAATTAAATGCATGCTCTCTCACCCGTCCCTGGCTCTTCTGCGCCTGCGCACCAGCAGAGCTTGTTTCCGGTTGGCGGATACGAAGGCATATGAAGGCAAAACTTATAGTGTTGTCTTTTTTATTGCAAAAATGTGTCGGGCAAGTAAAAATCCACTCCAAAAAAATTCGGGCAAGTAAAATTTTGTTTCGGGCAAGTAAAATTTTCTCCAACTTGCCCGAGGGCAACTTGGGCAAAAAATAAGCTTCGAGCCCTGTGCTCCCTGCTCCTGGAAAGAGGAAGCAAGCAACAATGAACTGGATTTCAAAATAAAGTCGCGTCTAATGTCCGAGGTCAAACACGGCGATATAAATCGATGTTTACCTTTAGCATCGATGCCAATAAATCGTAGAGCATTATATGGATTAATCGATGTGTATCGATGTATCGTTACACCCCTACTCAACGACCGTCTGCAGCTGGAGGTGAGCAAGCTGAGGGAGGAAACTCCACACAGGTAGGGCCAGAGGTGGAATCGAACCAGCACCCACCTAACTGTGAGGCGGACGTGCTACCCAGTGCCCCACCGAGCCGCCCTTAGGATCCATCCGTTGCATAGTTTCTTTGAACCATTGCAAAGAGTGAGTTGTTTTTTTTATGTGTATTTACAAAGGAACCTTTGTTTGACTTTGAAGAAACCTCTATGCAGTTTCTTTGATAAGTGCAATCAGGCATTGGTGTAATGCATGACACTGAGTCTTTCCTGGATCAGCAGAAGCAAGCTCGAGACGGCGACCCCAGAAAACATTCCTCAAGGTGCAAACAACGCCCTCTCCCAGGAGGTGGAAGATCTCCGCAAGCTCAACGACCTTCTGGGCATTTACGTCGACAACGCCCGTTCCCGGGAAGTGGGGAACGCCGGCTTGCTTTTGCGCATCACTGAATCCGAAACAGAGGTGTCCCGGCAGCTGACGGGCCTGAAGGCCGTTTTCGAGACGGAGCTGGCGGATGCCCGTGCGACTCTGGACTCTGAGGCCAAAGAGCGTGCACGTCTGGAGCTGGAGGTGAGCAAGCTGAGGGAGGAAATCAAGGAGCTGAAAGCAAGGTGAGGCCCGGCCATTTTATCAAAAATATGCCAACAACAAAATGGATGCTGGATATTAGTGCTGACATAATTGCTTTGCTGCTGGGGCCACACCCCAAGGAAAATCCTCCTCGTGACTAATTGCAGCTCAACATTGGACTTCCAGTTAACCATCCCATAGTCCAGGGGCGGGCAAACTTTTTGACTTGCGGGCCGAATTGGGTTGCATCATAGTCTGGAGTAAAATTTGTTGTGGTAATTCTTAGGATAGAGCCGAGGTGTCGGTCCATTAACCTAGATCTGTGACTGGCTTTGTTGACGTTCATGTGGCTGAACGTCACGTCGCGTACGTCGAGCCAAATTGGCCACTCTCTTTTAAACACTCGGCACTGTGTCCACCTTGCTTTTTCTTGGGCGACTCATTTTAATAGAAGGATTCCAGGGGAAGGTTTGTGGGTGGCTTTAGCGTAAAACTGTATCTGAAAACTCAGCACGCGAATTACGAGAATATTGACGTCACAGCCTACACTCAAAATTCGGCACTGATAGATGAAATGACTACGTACTACTGAGTACGCACATGTACTTGTGAGTGTGCACCGAGCTTTCTGACGGCTCCCGGGAGTAAATGCGCGGGCGGGCGGGCGCTTTCCCATCTACTGGGGAAACATAGTAATTGTAGGGAAAATGACCCCCCCAAACATTTATAATACACTTTATTCAGGTTTGGCGGGCCGGATTAAACGGCCCCGTGGGCCGGATGTGGCCCGCGGGCCGTAGTTTGCCCATGTCTGCCATAGTCGCATATCAACATAAATAGCACATTTGACTGCGTCCATCCATTTTCCATATTCCCAGTTTATTACACGATTATCATCACTATCGCTTATTTTTAATTCATGAGAATAAAGCTGAGTCATTCTCACGTCTCACGTAGGAGTTGCGCAAGGTCAAACGCCGGCACGAGTCTCGCATGGTGGAGTTTGAAAACGCCCCCCAGGAAGATTATGAAAGTAAACTGCCCGAAGCCTTGATGAAGATGCAAAGCCAGCATGAACTTCAAATTAAACTCTACCTTCAAAAAGAGGTAACCATTTATCATTTGGACCTTAGAATCTGTCTCAGCTGCAAAAGTTTAAAAAGTCTGTGTTGACACTAGCTTGCAGCCCGTGATGCAAAAGTGAAAGATCTGGACGAGGCTCTGTCTCCAAAGAGGGGACACCATGCGTAGCCTCCTCGGGGAGAAAGACCGAGAAATGGCCGACATGCGGGAGCGGATGAACCAGCAGCTGGATGAGTATCAGGAGCTAATGGAGTTGGAAAACGCCCTCCAGGAAGATTATGAAAGCAAACTGCCCGACGCCTTGATGAAGATGAGAAGCCAGCATGAACTTCAAATTAAACTCTACCTTCAAAAAGAGATAACCATTTATCATTTGGACCTTAGAATCTGTCTCAGCTGCAAAAGTTTAAAAAGTCTGTTGACACTAGCTTGCAGCCCGTGATGCAAAAGTGAAAGATCTGGAGGAGGCTCTGTCTCCAAAGAGGGGACACCATGCGTAGCCTCCTCGGGGAGAAAGACCGAGAAATGGCCGACATGCGGGAGCGGATGCACCAGCAGCTGGATGAGTATCAGGACCTAATGGAGTTGGAAAACGCCCCCCAGGAAGATTATGAAAGCAAACTGCCCGACGCCTTGATGAAGATGCGAAGCCAGCATGAACTTCAAATTAAACTCTACCTTCAAAAAGAGATAACCATTTATCATTTGGACCATAGAATCTGTCTCAGCTGCAAAAGTCTAAAAAGTCTGTGTTGACACTAGCTTGCAGCCCGTGATGCAAAAGTGAAAGATCTGGAGGAGGCTCTGTCTCCAAAGAGGGGACACCATGTGTAGCCTCCTCGGGGAGAAAGACCGAGAAATGGCCGACATGTGGGAGCGGATGCACCAGCAGCTGGATGAGTATCAGGAGCAAATGGAGTTGGAAAACGCCCCCCAGGAAGATTATGTAAGCAAACGGATGAATTCTGCAGCAAACTTGAATACGATGGGAGCAGAAGATCCAATCTGGAGCTTCACCTGCCAGTTCCCCAAATTCTGATCCTAATAGTTGAAATTGATCTCAACAGGTTAGTCGTTACTGGAAAATGTGCAAATTTCGTAAGATGTTCCCCTGTGACACATCCACTGACCTCATCAACTGTATTGCGGAGTCTGACATATTTGCCGTACGAGTCCACCTCATCCAGAGTGACCTGCTGCTCATCCACAGTGACCTGCTGCTCATCCACAGTGACCTGCTGGGCGATTTTAGGACGAGGCACATTGCATCCGCCCGAGCTCAAACCCTCGCTGTCCTTCGGACGTTTCCTCTTTTTGCTGGCCGACATGGTTTGGCGTACCCTCGGGACAAACGTGGAGACATTATTTGCTATGAGAGGAAACGTTGTGGTATGTTCTAAAGCTGTAAAAAGACCTCTCCTCCTTGTTCTGGGTCCGCTCCCTCTCTGTAGACAGAGCCTCCTCCAGATCTTTCACTTTTTGGCCGGCTTCCAACTCCACCATGCGAGACTCGTGCTGGCTTTGGACCATGCGCAAGTCCTACGTGAGACGTGAGAATGACTCAGCTTTATTTTCATTAATTAAATAAGCGATAGTGATGGTAATTACCGACCGCGGAATGCAGCTTCTTTTCAAACTCCAGCTCATCTTTAAGGATTTGAATGTGATGCGACTTCCTGAGCAAAAACAGTATTAAACCCTCGACGCAGTCAAATGCGCTATTTATATTGATGTGCGACTATGGGATGGTTAACTGAAAGTCCAATTGAGCTGCAATTAGTCACGAGGAGGATTTTCCTTGGGGTGTGGCCCCAGCAGCAAAGCAATTATGTCAGCACTAATATCCACTATCCATTTTGTTGTTGGCATATTTTTGATAAAATGGCCGGGCGGGCCTCACCTTGCTTCCAGCTCGTCAAAATCAATCTTCAGCTTGGACAACTTCACCTGCAGACGTTCACGCTCTGTGGCCTCTGAGTCCAGAGCCGCACGGGCTTTCACCAGATTGGATTCTTTCTTAGTGTCCCTGTGATGACAGATATACACATAAACTGAGAATATGGAAAATTTCGGGCAGTCGGAGAAATCAGCGTGAACAAACAAATACATACAGCCGAGTTAAAAAAACACCAGAACAATCAAGTCAAGTTTATTTGTATAGCCCTAAATCACAAGCAGTCTCAAAGGGCTTCACATAGACAGAAATTGACAATTATTCTCAAAGCATCCCCTGATCTTAAGCTCCCAAAAGGGCAAGGAAAAACTTAAAAACCCCTACCAGGGGAAAATGAGAAACCTTGAGAAGGGACCACAGATGGAAGGATCCCCCTTTCAGGATCACCAGGTTGAAATGGATGCAGAGAGGGCACTAATGATACAACATGAAAATCAATTAAATAAAAAGTGGATGTCCATGTCATAGCAGAGGGCTGCCGAAGGAGCCCTCAATTGTCCTGGCAGTGTCTTCGAGGAGGTTGAGCTGCAGTTCCCCCATCCTGAATTGGCCCACGAGAATCCAGATAGCCGCTGTCAGCATGGGTGCCACCTAACCACCTCCCCGGCCGGGGAGGGGGGAGGGAGGGGCTGGAGAGGGAGAGAAAACAAACTCCAGCCGAATCGGCCACTACAGGTTAGTTAAAGGCCATGTCATAGAAATGTGTCTTTAAACGTGTCTTAAATGTTTCTACTGAGGTAGCAGTCCTAATATCCATTGGTAGGGCATTCCAAAGTTCTGGAGCCCGAATAGAAAATGCTCTAGAGCCTGCAGACATTTTCTTGGCCCTCGGTGTCGCTAAAAGGGTAGCGTTTTGCGAACGAAGGTTACGAGACGGAACATAAGGAACAACTAGGTCGACGAGATATGAAGGCGCTAAGCCATGCAGCGATTTATAGGTTAGTAGAAGAACCTTGAAGTCACATCTTAAATGGACCGGGAGCCAATGTAAGTTGGCTAGTATTATCACCATGACAATTGCGAACACACAGAAAGAAAATAAATAACTGGAACATCACTCAAACACCGGTGATCCCATCGTGAGTACCACATATGGGATGGTTAACTGAAAGTCCAATTGAGCTGCAATTAGTCACGAGGAGGATTTTCCTTGGGGTGTGGCCCCAGCAGCAAAGCAATTGTGTCAGCACTAATATCCACTATCCATTTTGTTGTTGGCATATTTTTGATAAAATGGCCGGGCGGGCCTCACCTTGCTTCCAGCTCGTCAAAATCAATCTTCAGCTTGGACAACTTCACCTGCAGACGTTCACGCTCTGTGGCCTCTGAGTCCAGAGCCGCACGGGCTTTCGCCAGATCGGATTCTTTCTTCGTGTCCCTGAGATGACAGATATACACATAAACTGAGAATATGGAAAATTTCGGGCAGTCGGAGAAATCAGCGTGAACAAACAAATACATACAGCCGAGTTAAAAAATCACCAGAACAATCACCATGACAATTGCGAACACACAGAAAGAAAATAAATAACTGGAACATCACTCAAACACCGGTGATCCCAACATCACCACAACAAATTCAATGTCGGTCACACCCTGAACGTATTTCTTTTCCTGGGCCGCGATGTGACTTTTGACACAAATACCTACGCCGCCACCACGTTTTGTAGCCAAGTCAGGACAGTTTGTGTAAGAATCACTTCGGTTCCTGCAAAACATCGTGTAGCCTTCCAAGCAAGCACGTCCATCGGCCACTGATCCTTGGAGGTGTGTCTCTGTGAAGCACAAAACATCAGCGAAAAGCAGTTCGTGATGAGACACGATATCTTGCACGTGACAAGACAGCCCTTCGGTGTTATGATGGACGACAACCAGGTGATTTGCCCGATCTACCGACGGCATCACGTGAAGGAGGGGCATGACGCTCTCCAAAGAATCCTCTGCCATCTCAGCAAGAGCAGCAGTGATTTGTGGATTTGCATGAAGCCTTCTCTCATCCATATGCAGAATATGCAGACCACTGAGCGAAGTCACTCTACTCAGAGCTACGTACCCCATGCCGTGTTCGAAAACACCTTTCAGCGAAACTGCAGCCTGTGACGTTGTCATGCCTTGTACCTTGTGGATCGTGCAGGCAAAAGCAAGCTTGATGGGAAACTGTCGGCGCGTCACTCCAGCCTTGTTCAGCTTCTCCTCCAGTCTGTCAATGTACACGGGGTTAGCAGCACGCGCTGTGTTACTCACATGATCGAGTTCCAAGCCAAGTTTCTGGACACGGGCTTCATTTGGATAGTTCACCAATTTGACAACTTTTGAGAACATCCCGTTGCACAGACCTGATTGAACATCAACGTTCCGTGTGATCATAACACGAGCACCCAAGGCAACTTTGATTGAGTCCGGGAGCTCATTCTTAGCGCCTTGCACAGGGGAAGCTTGCCTTGCCATTCTGCCAGTTCCTTTGTCTTTCTTGTAGTCATCCGCGTCAATCTGCACAATGTCCTTATGAAACAGTTCCAGCATCGCAGAGTTATGGCCATCCACCTGTTTATTGGTGGCAAAAACATGCAGAATATGCTTTGGACACATTTCTGGGGAAGTGTACCTCGTGGCAAGGAGAGCTCTGTCCATTTCCGACAGTTCATCTGACTTTTCTTTGACGCGGAGTCGGTTCAGCAGTTCGGCAAAGGCGACATCGTCTTTCTGCCTCATGATGGCGGTGAGCGTGATCTTTTTGAAGTCGTCACGCCAGTGGTCCAGCCGCGTAGGATCGTACACGCACAGAGGTTTGGACTGTCTCACGGGAGGGAGCTGAAAGAAATCTCCAACAGCAAGAACAGACATGCCACCGAAAGGTAAATTAATTCCTTTGATTTGTTTCAACCTGGCATTCACGTAGGCAAAGAGGTCTTTCGACACCATGGAAATCTCATCGATGATGAGTATTTCGGCGATGGACAGCTCGGCTCTGACTTCGTCCAGTTTATTGCCCAGCCCGTGGTACGGGGGTTTGAGACTTCTCGGCAGTTTGAGTAGACAATGCAACGTTGCCCCGGAAATGTTGAACGCCGCCGTGCCAGTGAAAGCTGCGAGAACAACCGTTTGCTTGGAAATCTCGGCCTCCTCAGCCAGTCGTGGTAGTCTCTGCAGTATTTTGGTAGCCTCTGCGTGGATACACTTGATCAGATGCGATTTGCCGGTCCCGGCGCCACCGTTGATGTGGTAGAAGAACTGCTCAATGGGCTTTGAGCTACACACACGTTTTATGCACCAATCTCTGACCTTGTAGAAGACGGACGCTTGCTTTTGGTTCAGGTTACGATACAAGTCGCGTAACACTGCGGGATCGATGGCTGCAGCCTCTGTCACGATGGACATTTGCGTTGTTTTGGACCTGACGTTATAGTCCGGGACATTTTCCTCCACGTTGTCGTTCGGTTCATCTCTCGCGTTCATTTCCTCAACGCATTCGAGTCTTTGCAACTCACTCTCGGGAGCCAGGTGGCACCATTCGTTTATGACGAGCCCACTCTCCTCCACCTCTTGGATGGCGTTGTCAATGTCTCGACTGTATTTCTCATACCTTTCTCTGTTCCTTCTGACAATTTGGCACACGCGCTCCACAGAGTCGTTATACGGTAACTGTACACAGGCGTTATCATGAAACAACTGATAGGAAGGACAGCGTTCAGATTTTAATTGGCAATCAGCACGATGAGGCAGGTACAGCTTGAGCAAGGAGCAGTAATATTCCTCCGGATTCTTTTGTTCAGAGTATTTGCAGTATTTGATGACCGCATGTTTTTCTGTTCTTTTCTGGACAAAGCCCATGTCGTTCAGCAGAGGCAAAACATTCTTACCTTTGGCTTGTTTGCCATAAACAATTCTGCACATTGATGCAAAATCAGCCAAGCACATGACTTCAAATTCCTCTGTTTGAGGTCTGGATTTGTATTTTTCCGGCAGGCCAGTCATCCACACTTCATGAGATTCCTGCGTTTTGCCCTCAAGGAGCGAGAGAGGATAACTCATTTTCAGCGCATTGTCACTCGTTTGTACAAATACCACCACCATGCGGGAGGACTGTTTCATATGCAAGCCGCACGCACGTGCGACGCATTCCTGAGCACTCACTTCTCTTTTCTTGGAGTACGCTTGCATAATTTGCTTCATTTCATCGCTCTCGTTGACATTTGCGCAGCGGGAGTTTTCAATGACCGATTTCAGGTATTGGCTCAGACCGTGTTCAGCCTTGCTGATGTAGCTGCAGATGTATGCGATGCAAGAGTAGGCATTCAGGATGTATTGGATGTCCAGGTTTCCATCCCAGGCAAGAAGCAAATGGCGGTTGTAGTTGTTGACCCAGCAGTCTTTCGGTTCTCGCTTAAGCACGACAGAACTCGACGAGGCCGTCATGCGCAAACAGTTCATGTACTCGTCACCGGTGAGCTTACATTTAGCCAGTAGCTGAGGCAAAGTCAGGGATGCCGTTTCAGGCTCATTCAGCAGATTTAGCACGGGAACAAGCTTGGCATTCGACGCCAACCGATCGTCATTGCGTTGATCTCGATTGTCGTCGTCGACGGGCGCAGGTCTGACGATCATTGTTTCATCGCACGGTTGTTTGGGGAATCCAAAGCGGCAATTTGCACCTTGGTGTTTGACGCACGATTTGGAGTGACTTTTGCTGTGCATCTGAACCTCTGTGACCTTTTTGTACAATTCCGGTTCCTTCTGCGGGTCCGTTAGCTCGGCCGAGATGTAGCGAGACACAAAATGACGGATGGCTCCATCCGTGGCTTCCTCAAATACAGGGGCACCTCGAACCCATATGAGGCAATGAATGTGAGGACTTCCTCTGTGTTGAAACTCCAGTCGGTAAAAGTAGTCGACGACCTCACCAATCGGTTGCGCCGGAGAGAGGATCAAATCTCTGAACAGAGCTTCCACACGCTTGTCAAACATGCGCATCGTCGTCACAGGATTGCTGCGTAGGATCTCACACTTGGTAGCCCAGTCAAGTTGGGCGAAATTCACTACTTCACCTTGTTGCGCTTTGATGGCGGTGATGACCTCTTCCCAACGCATTTCGGCAGCAGAAAATGTGCAAAAGAACGTGGGTGTGCCCAGCTGCCGGATCATAGCAAAAAGATCTTTGGTGGTTTTCTCCCAATAGGCCGGCGTACCTCTCAGCGGTGTCATGAATCGGACAGCATCTTTGCTGCGCACCAGTTTCTCAACTTATAGCAAATTGTCATGCTCGACGTTGCCTGGTAAATTTCAGTCACAAACTGGGCAAAGAACAAGTAGTTGGTATCTCGAGCAAAGCGTTCATCCACGCAACACAGACGGGTTTGGAAATATTTGCTTGGTGTGAGTTTTATTGCTCTCTCTTCATCGAGGGTGTTCTGACCAGTGGGAAACTGCACCGGAAAAGCCATGGCCTCAAGCTTGGGAGTCTTGAAAAAACTTACTGGGTTGTTTCTTTCTGCAGGAGCAACACAATAAATGCCCTCTGTAAAACTCATAATTTCCTCTGCCACATCATTGGGTTGGAGACATGATTCAAGTATCACTCCACCATTTGGTTGATCACCGTCTTCCGAATTTTCTTGTTGCTGTTTGTTACCACTGTTGTCATGTTGAGAGTCACTGTTCATCCCACACAGAGCATCACTTTCAAATCTGTACATCTCCTCCAGAGCTTCCTCATTGTACTCACTGTCGCTCATTTGCGCTTCATCGGAGCTGCTCTCATCGTCAGTGAGGGTTGGGTCGCAAAGGTCCGCATCGTCGCGAATGGTTATGTCTCTGTACTGTGGATGGACTTGTTTCAGTTTCATCAGAGCGCTCATTAGCTTAGACCAAGTGACAGTTTGAAAAAACTGATGGCCTTTGTAGCAAAGCCGTCTCTTCAGTTTCACTCTCAACATCTGTGACTTACTTCTTAGTCTGGGCAAGACATTGACCGTCTCTTGTACTTCCGATGGCACGCACACCACATTTCCACGAATGGCTCGTTGTTGACCTTTGGGAAGAGGTACAATTTTGGCAAATGATATGCATTTGGAAATGAGGTGTCTCTCCAGTATGTTCAATCCACACAGTTCCTTTGGAATATCAGAGAGTGTGAGATTGTTCGCAACAGCAAGTGCAGGCATTTTACCATCTTTGAGGTGACTATAGCAAGTGTGACATATCCACTCCAGTTTTCTTTCAGCTGGTACGCTGCACGAGGCCTGACATTCATCATCACAGATATGGACAAATTGTCCCGTGAGACAACTTGCAACAACATGTCTGTTTTTCTTATAAAATCTACGTTGACAAGCGCGTACTTGGTTCGGAAACAATGCTCTGTGGCAAACAGTGCAGACAAATGTGGGGCCATTCTTAATTTGGGCTTTGAATACCTCAACAGCTTTCATGAGCACACAGTCATTTCGCTCCCTACATAGTCGGTTTATGACTTAGTATTTTTTCAAAAGCGTACTTACTCTGCGCATTGTTTTGGTCTTCAGTGAATCACATTTTTTTGCCATTATGCGCCTCATGATTTCCTGATGTTTTAATCGGAATTCAGGGTTGTTTAAATAACGGCGTGTCATGTAAGAGCGCTGCCTGTTTCGAAACCCAACATCGTCACGGTAACGTTCTGTGATGTAAGCGCGTCGTCTCATCGTAAAACACTCATCTGTCCTATAACGACGTGAGAAACGGGAAAGGTTTTTCTTCTTAAACTCATGATCCGTCTGACAACGTTGTGTAAAATAGGACTTTTGTTTGGCACAAAAATGCTTGTCCTGTTGATAACGGGTTCTAATATAACCCAATTTCCTTTGTCTTACCTCTGCAATTTGACTGTACTGTTCCCTCTCTTTAGAGTTTTTCATCATTCTCTTTAGTTCCTGTTTTTTACGTCTCACTTCCAATTTTTCTTTTAACTTTTCTTGTGCTTTTATTTGTCGTAGGAACTTTTCTCTACGAGATTTTGGAATTTTTGTCACATTTGCCAGCTGTTTACCTGTAGTGAAAACCACTCCACTGTCGTTATCGGTAAATTCTTGGTGGTGACGTTCACCTGAACACCGTCTAGTGTCGCTCGTCTCAACACATGAGACAATCTCAGCAACAGGTCTGCTTGCGGCAACACTGATTTGCGTCATCCACTGCTTCTGTGTCAGCGTTTTCTCTCGTGTGTCTGTCTGTGCATTAAAACTGAGAGATGAATAGAATTCAAGTCGACGTTGCAATGTGATCAACTGCAATTTTCAAAACCGCAAAGGCTGCAATTTGAAAAAGAAAATGTGCGTATATTTATTTATTGAATGACTACCATTTCAGTCAAACTGTTTTCTAAGTTGTATTTGAGGTAGTGCCCTTTTTTTGTATTGAAGTTAATGTATCGCTTGTGTTTGGTAAATATGTAGAAAGAGAACCTTAAAAAAAATGGCAGATTAAGTCAAAAACAACAATGACATATGTATCGTTGGCTGTTTTTGCTTCGTTTCAGTTTACTTTGGGGTTGAAGAAGGATGACGTGCACCTGCATCAACAACCTCCACCCGAAGACCACGACGAGTTGGCCACCTGAAAGTCAATTTGGTCTGAGATATTTATTTGTTATTGTTACGACATTGTCTTGAAGTCTGTTCCATGTTTTTGTCAATAAATGTCTGACAGTAAAGCCCATAAGTGGCCTTACGATATTTCAGTTTTGCAAATATATATATATATATATATATACGATGTCTTTGAATCTCAGAAAAAGAGATTTCTGTAGTTCAATCTAATAAGTGAAATTCTCAAAAGACACCTGCCAAAGTGTTATAAATCAAGCAGTTCAATTCACAAGTAAGCAAATAGTTTTATTCATGTTTTAAAAATACATTCCGTTTAAAAAATAAATATAATTATCATGCCTTCAAGTATAAAAACAATAATATGTAATAAATATCTTCTTTAAATAATTCATACGACTGTTTGCAATAAATAAGGTCTTAGATTCACAATGGCTTTTTTGAATGAGCAATAAATAGATTATCTACAGAATAAAAAATTTAAAAAACTCAGTGCGTCATGCAAAAACAAATACATCATCAATCCGTCAGTGGGTTACGACACGTCAGTGCAGAGCCAACAACTTAATTCACTTCATGTTTTGCCCAACATTTCCGACGGGCTTCAGTGGCGGACGTGACTACCGCAATAAACTAAACATGGCGAAGACCTTGGCATGTTTTCCCCTTCGCCGTTCTTTGCGCCTCAGCGCCCTCTCGCCGTCAACAATGAAGATGTAGAGCTTCCGCAGGATGTTGTGCGCCGTCATCTTTCTGTGGAAAGCATCGGGGTGGTACAGTGACCTCAATAGGCTCTCTTCCTCATTGCTACTCAGGCCTGTGACCTCTTCTGGTTTTTTCATCTGCCGGACAAGAGTAAGCAACACAATGTCAAAATAGGTATTATAGTAACAGCAAAATTCATTTCCTATCCCTAAATTGTCACACTGGCCAACCTTTTGTTTGATATTGTAGAGCAGGAGTTCAGAGTAGTGTTTGGCCTCAGACAGAATTTTACTGCCGGGATATTCCTTCTCCACGTGCTTGAGAAGAATTATGTAAGTTGACAGACCTTGAGCCAGCCTGTGCAGGCAAGCCTCCTGGAAAAAAGAATATTTAGGTCAGTTAAAAAACAAATATCTATTCAACCTACGCATAAAAGTCAAGCCGATGCTAGCAAACAATTATGGAAAGTGTCAGTGTCTGTATTTTCTCCCACCTCTGGTGGTTTTCCATTTCTGGTTCTTACCTTGCTAAAGTTGGAGCTGGGGCAGTTTGCTGGAAACTGAGGTGCTTTGTAGTGCTCCAGTAAATGAAAGTTGACATTGTTTTGGAATTCATCATCAAACTGATATTGAAATTAGTCACAAGTCAGATATGTTTTACAGCCAGGAGAAGACAATGAAGGTGCTTTCTGAATTTCCACTTACAGCTTTCTGGTGTTCTTTAGCGGTACCCAGAACCGAGTCCCAAACATGAGCAGAGGTCAGCAGGTCAGAGGGCGCCGTTTCCTCCTCACTTGAGGTGTCGCTTGATGGCAAGACGGTGGTCGCTTCTGTCAACGGAGCGCCATTGGCTCGCAGTACTAGAAAAGCCACCAAGCCCACCGCGAGAATTTGCGTGTCTAATGCGGAAGCAGAAGAAAATCATGAATGAATGGCAAAAGAGGAAGAAAATTCAGGAAACATTCATCACTGACTTACACATGTTGGGCATGTTGCGTCGAGATTACTCTTGCCTTGACCGCCTGCTCTCGTGGAACATGTCTTGACTTCTCATTGCACAGCCGTTATATATTCTACTGACCGCAGGGATTTCCGAATACCTTCGGGTTTCAATTATATACTGATGAAACCGATATTACACTCTTTTCTTTTTTGGTGCATACAGCAGACTGTAATTACACAGAATGAAAAAAGACGAATTCAATCATTTTTGAAGAACAACAATTTTATTTCAATTATTTCAATTAAATTTCACAACAGGTCGGAGCAGATTTTATTAAAAAAAAGCCCATTTAATTGTATTGTTATACAATATTTTTATAATGTGACCATGTCAAAAGTCAAAGTCTGCTTTATTGTCAATCCCTTCATATGTCAAGACACACAAGAAACCGAAATTCCATTTCCTCTATCCCACGGTGGAAGTGGAATTTCCATCATCATCTTCCAAACGTGCGCCAGTGGCTTTGCTCATCCTTATTTCCCAGAAGAAAAACGGACGTCAAAAGAGAAATATTGCTTCTTGTCGCTTGAAAGATGTGTCACCTCTCCGTTGGCGTTGATCAAGGTAAAGTGGACCTGGCCTACGGGTCCCCAGTTGGACTGTGTCTCCCAGACTAGATCAGAGGGAGGATTGTGGTTTCGGCCAGCGTCAGCCGCCCAGATCTGATGCATGTAAAGGTCATTGAAATATTGAGCACCTTGTATCTGAGATCTTCCAGATAAGATTGATTACCGTGACACTCTCGTGGGCCTTCAGGATGAATTCTGCGGCAAACTTGAATACGATGGGAGCAGAAGATCCAATCTGGAGCTTCACCTGCCAGTTCCCCAAATTCTGATCCTAATAGTTGAAATTGATCTCAACAGGTTAGTCGTTACTGGAAAATGTGCAAATTTCGTAAGATGTTCCCCTGTGACACATCCACTGACCTCATCAACTGTATTGCGGAGTCTGACATATTTGCCGTACGAGTCCACCTCATCCAGAGTGACCTGCTGCTCATCCACAGTGACCTGCTGCTCATCCACAGTGACCTGCTGGGCGATTTTAGGACGAGGCACATTGCATCCGCCCGAGCTCAAACCCTCGCTGTCCTTCGGACGTTTCCTCTTTTTGCTGGCCGACATGGTTTGGCGTACCCTGGGGACAAACGTGGAGACATTAATTGCTATGAGAGCAAACGTTGTGGTATGTTCTAAAGCTGTAAAAAGACCTCTCCTCCTTGTTCTGGGTCCGCTCCCTCTCTGTAGACAGAGCCTCCTCCAGATCTTTCACTTTTTGGCCGGCTTCCAACTCCACCATGCGAGACTCGTGCTGGCTTTGGACCATGCGCAAGTCCTACGTGAGACGTGAGAATGACTCAGCTTTATTTTCATTAATTAAATAAGCGATAGTGATGGTAATTACCGACCGCGGAATGCAGCTTCTTTTCAAACTCCAGCTCATCTTTAAGGATTTGAATGTGATGCGACTTCCTGAGCAAAAACAGTATTAAACCCTCGACGCAGTCAAATGCGCTATTTATATTGATGTGCGACTATGGGATGGTTAACTGAAAGTCCAATTGAGCTGCAATTAGTCACGAGGAGGATTTTCCTTGGGGTGTGGCCCCAGCAGCAAAGCAATTATGTTAGCACTAATATCCACTATCCATTTTGTTGTTGGCATATTTTTGATAAAATGGCCGGGCGGGCCTCACCTTGCTTCCAGCTCGTCAAAATCAATCTTCAGCTTGGACAACTTCACCTGCAGACGTTCACGCTCTGTGGCCTCTGAGTCCAGAGCCGCACGGGTTTTCGCCAGATTGGATTCTTTCTTCGTGTCCCTGTGATGACAGATATACACATAAACTGAGAATATGGAAAATTTCGGGCAGTTGGAGAAATCAGCGTGAACAAACAAATACATACAGCCGAGTTAAAAAAACACCAGAACAATCAAGTCAAGTCAAGTTTATTTGTATAGCCCTAAATCACAAGCAGTCTCAAAGGGCTTCACATAGAAATTGACAATTATTCTCAAAGCATCCCCTGATCTTAAACTCCCAAAAGGGCAAGGAAAAACTTAAAAACCCCTACCAGGGGAAAATGAGAAACCTTGAGAAGGGACCACAGATGGAAGGATCCCCCTTTCAGGATCACCAGGTTGAAATGGATGCAGAGAGGGCACAAATGGTACAACATGAAAATCAATTAAATAAAAAGTGGATGTCCATGTCATAGCAGAGGGCTGCCGAAGGAGCCCTCAATTGTCCTGGCAGTGTCTTCGAGGAGGTTGAGCTGCAGTTCCCCCACCCTGAATTGGCCCACGAGAATCCAGATAGCCGCTGTCAGCATGGGTGCCACCTAACCACCTCCCCGGCCGGGGAGGGGGGAGGGAGGGGCTGGAGAGGGAGAGAAAACAAACTCCAGCCGAATCGGCCACTACAGGTTAGTTAAAGGCCATGTCATAGAAATGTGTCTTTAAACGTGTCTTAAATGTTTCTACTGAGGTAGCAGTCCTAATATCCATTGGTAGGGCATTCCAAAGCTCTGGAGCCCGAATAGAAAATGCTCTAGAGCCTGCAGACATTTTCTTGGCCCTCGGTGTCGCTAAAAGGGTAGCGTTTTGCGAACGAAGGTTACGAGACGGAACATAAGGAACAACTAGGTCGACGAGATATGAAGGCGCTAAGCCATGCAGCGATTTATAGGTTAGTAGAAGAACCTTGAAGTCACATCTTAAATGGACCGGGAGCCAATGTAAGTTGGCTAGTATTATCA
This sequence comes from Syngnathus typhle, assembly GCF_033458585.1. Classification (NCBI taxonomy): domain Eukaryota; kingdom Metazoa; phylum Chordata; class Actinopteri; order Syngnathiformes; family Syngnathidae; genus Syngnathus; species Syngnathus typhle. The sequence goes on along the minus strand of NW_026871988.1, from coordinate 228,120 downwards.
CCATGACAAATGCGAACACACAGAAAGAAAATAAATAACTGGAACATCACTCAAACACCGGTGATCCCATCGTGAGTCCCACATATGGGATGGTTAACTGAAAGTCCAATTGAGCTGCAATTAGTCACGAGGAGGATTTTCCTTGGGGTGTGGCCCCAGCAGCAAAGCAATTGTGTCAGCACTAATATCCACTATCCATTTTGTTGTTGGCATATTTTTGATAAAATGGCCGGGCGGGCCTCACCTTGCTTCCAGCTCGTCAAAATCAATCTTCAGCTTGGACAACTTCACCTGCAGACGTTCACGCTCTGTGGCCTCTGAGTCCAGAGCCGCACGGGCTTTCGCCAGATCGGATTCTTTCTTCGTGTCCCTGAGATGACAGATATACACATAAACTGAGAATATGGAAAATTTCGGGCAGTCGGAGAAATCAGCGTGAACAAACAAATACATACAGCCGAGTTAAAAAACACCAGAACAATCACCATGACAATTGCGAACACACAGAAAGAAAATAAATAACTGGAACATCACTCAAACACCGGTGATCCCAACATCACCACAACAAATTCAATGTCGGTCACACCCTGAACGTATTTCTTTTCCTGGGCCGCGATGTGACTTTTGACACAAATACCTACGCCGCCACCACGTTTTGTAGCCAAGTCAGGACAGTTTGTGTAAGAATCACTTCGGTTCCTGCAAAACATCGTGTAGCCTTCCAAGCAAGCACGTCCATCGGCCACTGATCCTTGGAGGTGTGTCTCTGTGAAGCACAAAACATCAGCGAAAAGCAGTTCGTGATGAGACACGATATCTTGCACGTGACAAGACAGCCCTTCGGTGTTATGATGGACGACAACCAGGTGATTTGCCCGATCTACCGACGGCATCACGTGAAGGAGGGGCATGACGCTCTCCAAAGAATCCTCTGCCATCTCAGCAAGAGCAGCAGTGATTTGTGGATTTGCATGAAGCCTTCTCTCATCCATATGCAGAATATGCAGACCACTGAGCGAAGTCACTCTACTCAGAGCTACGTACCCCATGCCGTGTTCGAAAACACCTCTCAGCGAAACTGCAGCCTGTGACGTTGTCATGCCTTGTACCTTGTGGATCGTGCAGGCAAAAGCAACCTTGATGGGAAACTGTCGGCGCGTCACTCCAGCCTTGTTCAGCTTCTCCTCCAGTCTGTCAATGTACACGGGGTTAGCAGCACGCGCTGTGTTACTCACATGATCGAGTTCCAACCCAAGTTTCTGGACACGGGCTTCATTTGGATAGTTCACCAATTTGACAACTTTTGCAAACATCCCGTTGCACAGACCTGATTGAACATCAACGTTCCGTGTGATCATAACACGAGCACCCAAGGCAACTTTGATTGAGTCCGGGAGCTCATTCTTAGCGCCTTGCACAGGGGAAGCTTGCCTTGCCATTCTGCCAGTTCCTTTGTCTTTCTTGTAGTCATCCGCGTCAATCTGCACAATGTCCTTATGAAACAGTTCCAGCATCGCAGAGTTATGGCCATCCACCTGTTTATTGGTGGCAAAAACATGCAGAATATGCTTTGGACACATTTCTGGGGAAGTGTACCTCGTGGCAAGGAGAGCTCTGTCCATTTCCGACAGTTCATCTGACTTTTCTTTGACGCGGAGTCGGTTCAGCAGTTCGGCAAAGGCGACATCGTCTTTCTGCCTCATGATGGCGGTGAGCGTGATCTTTTTGAAGTCGTCACGCCAGTGGTCCAGCCGCGTAGGATCGTACACGCACAGAGGTTTGGACTGTCTCACGGGAGGGAGCTGAAAGAAATCTCCAACAGCAAGAACAGACATGCCACCGAAAGGTAAATTAATTCCTTTGATTTGTTTCAACCTGGCATTCACGTAGGCAAAGAGGTCTTTCGACACCATGGAAATCTCATTGATGATGAGTATTTCGGCGATGGACAGCTCGGCTCTGACTTCGTCCAGTTTATTGCCCAGCCCGTGGTACGGGGGTTTGAGACTTCTCGGCAGTTTGAGTAGACAATGCAACGTTGCCCCGGAAATGTTGAACGCCGCCGTGCCAGTGAAAGCTGCGAGAACAACCGTTTGCTTGGAAATGTCGGCCTCCTCAGCCAGTCGTGGTAGTCTCTGCAGTATTTTGGTAGCCTCTGCGTGGATACACTTGATCAGATGCGATTTGCCGGTCCCGGCGCCACCGTTGATGTGGTAGAAGAACTGCTCAATGGGCTTTGAGCTACACGCACGTTTTATGCACCAATCTCTGACCTTGTAGAAGACGGACGCTTGCTTTTGGTTCAGGTTACGATACATGTCGCGTAACACTGCGGGATCGATGGCTGCAGCCTCTGTCACGATGGACATTTGCGTTGTTTTGGACCTGACGTTATAGTCCGGGACATTTTCCTCCACGTTGTCGTTCGGTTCATCTCTCGCGTTCATTTCCTCAACGCATTCGAGTCTTTGCAACTCACTCTCGGGAGCCAGGTGGCACCATTCGTTTATGACGAGCCCACTCTCCTCCACCTCTTGGATGGCGTTGTCAATGTCTCGACTGTATTTCTCATACCTTTCTCTGTTCCTTCTGACAATTTGGCACACGCGCTCCACAGAGTCGTTATACGGTAACTGTACACAGGCGTTATCATGAAACAACTGATAGGAAGGACAGCGTTCAGATTTTAATTGGCAATCAGCACGATGAGGCAGGTACAGCTTGAGCAAGGAGCAGTAATATTCCTCCGGATTCTTTTGTTCAGAGTATTTGCAGTATTTGATGACCGCATGTTTTTCTGTTCTTTTCTGGACAAAGCCCATGTCGTTCAGCAGAGGCAAAACATTCTTACCTTTGGCTTGTTTGCCATAAACAATTCTGCACATTGATGCAAAATCAGCCAAGCACATGACTTCAAATTCCTCTGTTTGAGGTCTGGATTTTTATTTTTCCGGCAGGCCAGTCATCCACACTTCATGAGATTCCTGCGTTTTGCCCTCAAGGAGCGAGAGAGGATAACTCATTTTCAGCGCATTGTCACTCGTTTGTACAAATACCACCACCATGCGGGAGGACTGTTTCATATGCAAGCCGCACGCACGTGCGACGCATTCCTGAGCACTCACTTCTCTTTTCTTGGAGTACGCTTGCATAATTTGCTTCATTTCATCGCTCTCGTTGACATTTGCGCAGCGGGAGTTTTCAATGACCGATTTCAGGTATTGGCTCAGACCGTGTTCAGCCTTGCTGATGTAGCTGCAGATGTATGCGATGCAAGAGTAGGCATTCAGGATGTATTGGATGTCCAGGTTTCCATCCCAGGCAAGAAGCAAATGGCGGTTGTAGTTGTTGACCCAGCAGTCTTTCGGTTCTCGCTTAAGCACGACAGAACTCGACGAGGCCGTCATGCGCAAACAGTTCATGTACTCGTCACCGGTGAGCTTACATTTAGCCACTAGCTGAGGCAAAGTCAGGGATGCCGTTTCAGGCTCATTCAGCAGATTTAGCACGGGAACAAGCTTGGCATTCGACGCCAACCGATCGTCATTGCGTTGATCTCGATTGTCGTCGTCGACGGGCGCAGGTCTGACGATCATTGTTTCATCGCACGGTTGTTTGGGGAATCCAAAGCGGCAATTTGCACCTTGGTGTTTGACGCACGATTTGGAGTGACTTTTGCTGTGCATCTGAACCTCTGTGACCTTTTTGTACAATTCCGGTTCCTTCTGCGGGTCCGGCAGCTCGGCCGAGATGTAGCGAGACACAAAATGACAGATGGCTCCATCCGTGGCTTCCTCAAATACAGGGGCACCTCGAACCCATATGAGGCAATGAATGTGAGGACTTCCTCTGTGTTGAAACTCCAGTCGGTAAAAGTAGTCGACGACCTCACCAATCGGTTGCGCCGGAGAGAGGATCAAATCTCTGAACAGAGCTTCCACACGCTTGTCAAACATGCGCATCGTCGTCACAGGATTGCTGCGTAGGATCTCACACTTGGTAGCCCAGTCAAGTTGGGTGAAATTCACTACTTCACCTTGTTGCGCTTTGATGGCGGTGATGACCTCTTCCCAACGCATTTCGGCAGCAGAAAATGTGCAAAAGCACGTGGGTGTGCCCAGCTGCCGGATCATAGCAAAAAGATCTTTGGTGGTTTTCTCCCAATAGGCCGGCGTACCTCTCAGCGGTGTCATGAATCGGACAGCATCTTTGCTGCGCACCAGTTTCTCAACTTCACGTTTGTCCTGAAGCATGGCATTGTTTATCCTTCGACCATCCCTGGTAAAAGGCTTACCTTTGCGCAGCTGTATTGTCATGCTCGACGTTGCCTGGTAAATTTCAGTCACAAACTGGGCAAAGAACAAGTAGTTGGTATCTCGAGCAAAGCGTTCATCCACGCAACACAGACGGGTTTTGAAATATTTGCTTGGTGTGAGTTTTATTGCTCTCTCTTCATCGAGGGTGTTCTGACCAGTGGGAAACTGCACCGGAAAAGCCATGGCCTCAAGCTTGGGAGTCTTGAAAAAACTTACTGGCTTGTTTCTTTCTGCAGGAGCAACACAATAAATGCCCTCTGTAAAACTCATAATTTCCTCTGCCACATCATTGGGTTGGAGACATGATTCAAGTTTCACTCCACCATTTGGTTGATCACCGTCTTCCGAATTTTCTTGTTGCTGTTTGTTACCACTGTTGTCATGTTGAGAGTCACTGTTCATCCCACACAGAGCATCACTTTCAAATCTGTACATCTCCTCCAGAGCTTCCTCATTGTACTCACTGTCGCTCATTTGCGCTTCATCGGAGCTGCTCTCATCGTCAGTGAGGGTTGGGTCGCAAAGGTCCGCATCGTCGCGAATGGTTATGTCTCTGTACTGTGGATGGACTTGTTTCAGTTTCATCAGAGCGCTCATTAGCTTAGACCAAGTGACAGTTTGAAAAAACTGATGGCCTTTGTAGCAAAGCCGTCTCTTCAGTTTCACTCTCAACATCTGTGACTTACTTCTTAGTCTGGGCAAGACATTGACCGTCTCTTGTACTTCCGATGGCACGCACACCACATTTCCACGAATGGCTCGTTGTTGACCTTTGGGAAGAGGTACAATTTTGGCAAATGATATGCATTTGGAAATGAGGTGTCTCTCCAGTATGTTCAATCCACACAGTTCCTTTGGAATATCAGAGAGTGTGAGATTGTTCGCAACAGCAAGTGCAGGCATTTTACCATCTTTGAGGTGACTATAGCAAGTGTGACATATCCACTCCAGTTTTCTTTCAGCTGGTACGCTGCACGAGGCCTGACATTCATCATCACAGATATGGACAAATTGTCCCGTGAGACAACTTGCAACAACATGTCTGTTTTTCTTATAAAATCTACGTTGACAAGCGCGTACTTGGTTCGGAAACAATGCTCTGTGGCAAACAGTGCAGACAAATGTGGGGCCATTCTTAATTTGGGCTTTGAATACCTCAACAGCTTTCATGAGCACACAGTCATTTCGCTCCCTACATAGTCGGTTTATGACTTAGTATTTTTTCAAAAGCGTACTTACTGCGCATTGTTTTGGTCTTCAGTGAATCAGATTTTTTTGCCATTATGCGCCTCATGATTTCCTGATGTTTTAATCGGAATTCAGGGTTGTTTAAATAACGGCGTGTCATGTAAGAGCGCTGCCTGTTTCGAAACCCAACATCGTCACGGTAACGTTCTGTGATGTAAGCGCGTCGTCTCATCGTAAAACACTCATCTGTCCTATAACGACGTGAGAAACGGGAAAGGTTTTTCTTCTTAAACTCATGATCCGTCTGACAACGTTGTGTAAAATAGGACTTTTGTTTGGCACAAAAACGCTTGTCCTGTTGATAACGGGTTCTAATATAACCCAATTTCCTTTGTCTTACCTCTGCAATTTGACTGTACTGTTCCCTCTCTTTAGAGTTTTTCATCATTCTCTTTAGTTCCTGTTTTTTACGTCTCACTTCCAATTTTTCTTTTAACTTTTCTTGTGCTTTTATTTGTCGTAGGAACTTTTCTCTACGAGATTTTGGAATTTTTGTCACATTTGCCAGCTGTTTACCTGTAGTGAAAACCACTCCACTGTCGTTATCGGTAAATTCTTGGTGGTGACGTTCACCTGAACACCGTCTAGTGTCGCTCGTCTCAACACATGAGACAATCTCAGCAACAGGTCTGCTTGCGGCAACACTGATTTGCGTCATCCACTGCTTCTGTGTCAGCGTTTTCTCTCGTGTGTCTGTCTGTGCATTAAAACTGAGAGATGAATAGAATTCAAGTCGACGTTGCAATGTGATCAACTGCAATTTTCAAAACCGCAAAGGCTGCAATTTGAAAAAGAAAATGTGCGTATATTTATTTATTGAATGACTACCATTTCAGTCAAACTGTTTTCTAAGTTGTATTTGAGGTAGTGCCCTTTTTTTGTATTGAAGTTAATGTATCGCTTGTGTTTGGTAAATATGTAGAAAGAGAACCTTAAAAAAATGGCAGATTAAGTCAAAAACAACAATGACATATGTATCGTTGGCTGTTTTTGCTTCGTTTCAGTTTACTTTGGGGTTGAAGAAGGATGACGTGCACCTGCATCAACAACCTCCACCCGAAGACCACGACGAGTTGGCCACCCGAAAGTCAATTTGGTCTGAGATATTTATTTGTTATTGTTACTACATTGTCTTGAAGTCTGTTCCATGTTTTTGTCAATAAATGTCTGACAGTAAAGCCCATAAGTGGCCTTACGATATTTCAGTTTTGCAAATATATATATATATATATATATATATACGATGTCTTTGAATCTCAGAAAAAGAGATTTCTGTAGTTCAATCTAATAAGTGAAATTCTCAAAAGACACCTGCCAAAGTGTTATAAATCAAGTAGTTCAATTCACAAGTAAGCAAATAGTTTTATTCATGTTTTAAAAATACATTCCGTTTAAAAAATAAATATAATTATCATGCCTTCAAGTATAAAAACAATAATATGTAATAAATATCTTCTTTAAATAATTCATACGACTGTTTGCAATAAATAAGGTCTTAGATTCACAATGGCTTTTTTGAATGAGCAATAAATAGGTTATCTACAGAATAAAAAAATTTAAAAACTCAGTGCGTCATGCAAAAACAAATACATCATCAATCCGTCAGTGGGTTACGACACGTCAGTGCAGATCCAACAACTTAATTCACTTCATGTTTTGCCCAACATTTCCGACGGGCTTCAGTGGCGGACGTGACTACCGCAATAAACTAAACATGGCGAAGACCTTGGCATGTTTTCCCCTTCGCCGTTCTTTGCGCCTCAGCGCCCTCTCGCCGTCAACAATGAAGATGTAGAGCTTCCGCAGGATGTTGTGCGCCGTCATCTTTCTGTGGAAAGCATCGGGGTGGTACAGTGACCTCAATAGGCTCTCTTCCTCATTGCTACTCAGGCCTGTGACCTCTTCTGGTTTTTTCATCTGCCGGACAAGAGTAAGCAACACAATGTCAAAATAGGTATTATAGTAACAGCAAAATTCATTTCCTATCCCTAAATTGTCACACTGGCCAACCTTTTGTTTGATATTGTAGAGCAGGAGTTCAGAGTAGTGTTTGGCCTCAGACAGAATTTTACTGCCGGGATATTCCTTCTCCACGTGCTTGAGAAGAATTATGTAAGTGGACAGACCTTGGGCCAGCCTGTGCAGGCAAGCCTCCTGGAAAAAAGAATATTTAGGTCAGTTAAAAAACAAATATCTATTCAACCTACGCATAAAAGTCAAGCCGATGCTAGCAAACAATTATGGAAAGTGTCAGTGTCTGTATTTTCTCCCACCTCTGGTGGTTTTCCATTTCTGGTTCTTACCTTGCTAAAGTTGGAGCTAGGGCAGTTTGCTGGAAACTGAGGTGCTTTGTAGTGCTCCAGTAAATGAAAGTTGACATTGTTTTGGAATTCATCATCAAACTGATATTGAAATTAGTCACAAGTCAGATATGTTTTACAGCCAGGAGAAGACAATGAAGGTGCTTTCTGAATTTCCACTTACAGCTTTCTGGTGTTCTTTAGCGGTACCCAGAACCGAGTCCCAAACATGAGCAGAGGTCAGCAGGTCAGAGGGCGCCGTTTCCTCCTCACTTGACGTGTCGCTTGATGGCAAGACGGTGGTCGCTTCTGTCAACGGAGCGCCATTGGCTCGCAGTACTAGAAAAGCCACCAAGCCCACCGCGAGAATTTGCGTGTCTAATGCGGAAGCAGAAGAAAATCATGAATGAATGGCAAAAGAGGAAGAAAATTCAGGAAACATTCATCACTGACTTACACATGTTGGGCATGTTGCGTCGAGATTACTCTTGCCTTGACCGCCTGCTCTCGTGGAACATGTCTTGACTTCTCATTGCACAGCCGTTATATATTCTACTGACCGCAGGGATTTCCGAATACCTTCCGGTTTCAATTATATACTGATGAAACCGATATTACACTCTTTTTTTTTTTGGTGCATACAGCAGAATGCAATTACACAGAATGAAAAAAGACGAATTTAATCATTTTTAAAGAACAACAACTTTATTTCAATTATTTCAATTAAATTTCACAACAGGTCGGAGCAGATTTTATTAAAAAAAAGCCCATTTAATTGTATTGTTATACAATATTTTTATAATGTGACCATGTCAAAAGTCAAAGTCTGCTTTATTGTCAATCCCTTCATATGTCAAGACACACAAGAAACCGAAATTCCATTTCCTCTATCCCACGGTGGAAGTGGAATTTCCATCATCATCTTCCAAACGTGCGCCAGTGGCTTTGCTCATCCTTATTTCCTGGAAGAAAAACGGACGTCAAAAGAGAAATATTGCTTCTTGTCGCTTGAAAGATGTGTCACCTCTCCATTGGCGTTGATCAAGGTAAAGTGGACCTGGCCTACGGGTCCCCAGTTGGACTGTGTCTCCCAGACTAGATCAGAGGGAGGATTGTGGTTTCGGCCAGCGTCAGCCGCCCAGATCTGATGCATGTAAAGGTCATTGAAATATTGAGCACCTTGTATCTGAGATCTTCCAGATAAGATTGATTACCGTGACACTCTCGTGGGCCTTCAGGATGAATTCTGCGGCAAACTTGAATACGATGGGAGCAGAAGATCCAATCTGGAGCTTCACCTGCCAGTTCCCCAAATTCTGATCCTAATAGTTGAAATTGATCTCAACAGGTTAGTCGTTACTGGAAAATGTGCAAATTTCGTAAGATGTTCCCCTGTGACACATCCACTGACCTCATCAACTGTATTGCGGAGTCTGACATATTTGCCGTACGAGTCCACCTCATCCAGAGTGACCTGCTGCTCATCCACAGTGACCTGCTGCTCATCCACAGTGACCTGCTGGGCGATTTTAGGACGAGGCACATTGCATCCGCCCGAGCTCAAACCCTCGCTGTCCTTCGGACGTTTCCTCTTTTTGCTGGCCGACATGGTTTGGCGTACCCTGGGGACAAACGTGGAGACATTAATTGCTATGAGAGCAAACGTTGTGGTATGTTCTAAAGCTGTAAAAAGACCTCTCCTCCTTGTTCTGGGTCCGCTCCCTCTCTGTAGACAGAGCCTCCTCCAGATCTTTCACTTTTTGGCCGGCTTCCAACTCCACCATGCGAGACTCGTGCTGGCTTTGGACCATGCGCAAGTCCTACGTGAGACGTGAGAATGACTCAGCTTTATTTTCATTAATTAAATAAGCGATAGTGATGGTAATTACCGACCGCGGAATGCAGCTTCTTTTCAAACTCCAGCTCATCTTTAAGGATTTGAATGTGATGCGACTTCCTGAGCAAAAACAGTATTAAACCCTCGACGCAGTCAAATGCGCTATTTATATTGATGTGCGACTATGGGATGGTTAACTGAAAGTCCAATTGAGCTGCAATTAGTCACGAGGAGGATTTTCCTTGGGGTGTGGCCCCAGCAGCAAAGCAATTATGTCAGCACTAATATCCACTATCCATTTTGTTGTTGGCATATTTTTGATAAAATGGCCTCACCTTGCTTCCAGCTCGTCAAAATCAATCTTCAGCTTGGACAACTTCACCTGCAGACGTTCACGCTCTGTGGCCTCTGAGTCCAGAGCCGCACGGGCTTTCGCCAGATTGGATTCTTTCTTCGTGTCCCTGTGATGACAGATATACACATAAACTGAGAATATGGAAAATTTCGGGCAGTCGGAGAAATCAGCGTGAACAAACAAATACATACAGCCGAGTTAAAAAAACACCAGAACAATCAAGTCAAGTCAAGTTTATTTGTATAGCCCTAAATCACAAGCAGTCTCAAAGGGCTTCACATAGACAGAAATTGACAATTATTCTCAAAGCATCCCCTGATCTTAAGCTCCCAAAAGGGCAAGGAAAAACTTAAAAACCCCTACCAGGGGAAAATGAGAAACCTTGAGAAGGGACCACAGATGGAAGGATCCCCCTTTCAGGATCACCAGGTTGAAATGGATGCAGAGAGGGCACAAATGATACAACATGAAAATCAATTAAATAAAAAGTGGATGTCCATGTCATAGCAGAGGGCTGCCGAAGGAGCCCTCAATTGTCCTGGCAGTGTGTTCGAGGAGGTTGAGCTGCAGTTCCCCCATCCTGAATTGGCCCACGAGAATCCAGAAAGCCGCTGTCAGCATGGGTGCCACCTAACCACCTCCCCGGCCGGGGAGGGGGGAGGGAGGGGCTGGAGAGGGAGAGAAAACAAACTCCAGCCGAATCGGCCACTACAGGTTAGTTAAAGGCCATGTCATAGAAATGTGTCTTTAAACGTGTCTTAAATGTTTCTACTGAGGTAGCAGTCCTAATATCCATTGGTAGGGCATTCCAAAGCTCTGGAGCCCGAATAGAAAATGCTCTAGAGCCTGCAGACATTTTCTTGGCCCTCGGTGTCGCTAAAAGGGTAGCGTTTTGCGAACGAAGGTTACGAGACGGAACATAAGGAACAACTAGGTCGACGAGATATGAAGGCGCTAAGCCATGCAGCGATTTATAGGTTAGTAGAAGAACCTTGAAGTCACATCTTAAATGGACCGGGAGCCAATGTAAGTTGGCTAGTATTATCACCATGACAATTGCGAACACACAGAAAGAAAATAAATAACTGGAACATCACTCAAACACCGGTGATCCCATCGTGAGTCCCACATATGGGATGGTTAACTGAAAGTCCAATTGAGCTGCAATTAGTCACGAGGAGGATTTTCCTTGGGGTGTGGCCCCAGCAGCAAAGCAATTGTGTCAGCACTAATATCCACTATCCATTTTGTTGTTGGCATATTTTTGATAAAATGGCCAGGCGGGCCTCACCTTGCTTCCAGCTCGTCAAAATCAATCTTCAGCTTGGACAACTTCACCTGCAGACGTTCACGCTCTGTGGCCTCTGAGTCCAGAGCCGCACGGGCTTTCGCCAGATCGGATTCTTTCTTCGTGCAGGGCTCGAAACTAACGATTGCCCGATTGCCCGGGGCAAGTAGCGATGGCAGACGGGCAAGTAGAATTTTTTCCTCACTTGCCCGAACTTGCCCTGCCATAATACCATGTTTTCAAGCTGTAAAAAGACGATTTTGTGCATAATTTCTCGCAACTTCTGCCGCTTCTGGTCCGACATTTTGTTTTCTAGGGAGCGGTTAGTTTCTCGTGTAAGTCTGCAATACATTGATAACGGCAAAGCGCTTCGTAATTAAATGCATGCTCTCTCACCCGTCCCTGGCTCTTCTGCGCCTGCGCACCAGCAGAGCTTGTTTCCGGTTGGCGGATACGAAGGCATATGAAGGCAAAACTTATAGTGTTGTCTTTTTTATTGCAAAAATGTGTCGGGCAAGTAAAAATCCACTCCAAAAAAATTCGGGCAAGTAAAATTTTGTTTCGGGCAAGTAAAATTTTCTCCAACTTGCCCGAGGGCAACTTGGGCAAAAAATAAGCTTCGAGCCCTGGACTCATTTTAATAGAAGGATTCCAGGGGAAGGTTTGTGGGTGGCTTTAGCGTAAAACTGTATCTGAAAACTCAGCACGCGAATTACGAGAATATTGACGTCGCAGCCTACACTCAAAATTCGGCACTGATAGATGAAATGACTACGTACTAATGAGTACGCACATGTACTTGTGAGTGTGCACCGAGCTTTCTGACGGCTCCCGGGAGTAAATGCGCGGGCGGGCGGGCGCTTTCCCATCTACTGGGGAAACATAGTAATTGTAGGGAAAATGACCCCCCCAAACATTTATAATACACTTTATTCAGGTTTGGCGGGCCGGATTAAACGGCCCCGTGGACCGGATGTGGCCCGCGGGCCGTAGTTTGCCCATGTCTGCCATAGTCGCATATCAACATAAATAGCACATTTGACTGCGTCCATTCATTTTCCATATTCCCAGTTTATTACACGATTATCATCACTATCGCTTATTTTTAATTCATGAGAATAAAGCTGAGTCATTCTCACGTCTCACGTAGGAGTTGCGCAAGGTCAAACGCCGGCACGAGTCTCGCATGGTGGATTTTGAAAACGCCCCCCAGGAAGATTATGAAAGTAAACTGCCCGAAGCCTTGATGAAGATGCAAAGCCAGCATGAACTTCAAATTAAACTCTACCTTCAAAAAGAGGTAACCATTTATCATTTGGACCTTAGAATCTGTCTCAGCTGCAAAAGTTTAAAAAGTCTGTGTTGACACTAGCTTGCAGCCCGTGATGCAAAAGTGAAAGATCTGGACGAGGCTCTGTCTCCAAAGAGGGGACACCATGCGTAGCCTCCTCAGGGAGAAAGACCGAGAAATGGCCGACATGTGGGAGCGGATGCACCAGCAGCTGGATGAGTATCAGGAGCTAATGGAGTTGGAAAACGCCCCCCAGGAAGATTATGTAAGCAAACTGCCCGACGCCTTGATGAAGATGAGAAGCCAGCATGAACTTCAAATTAAACTCTACCTTCAAAAAGAGGTAACCATTTATTATTTGGACCTTAGAATCTGTCTCAGCTGCAAAAGTTTAAAAAGTCTGTTGACACTAGCTTGCAGCCCGTGATGCAAAAGTGAAAGATCTGGAGGAGGCTCTGTCTCCAAAGAGGGGACACCATGCGTAGCCTCCTCGGGGAGAAAGACCGAGAAATGGCCGACATGCGGGAGCGGATGCACCAGCAGCTGGATGAGTATCAGGAGCTAATGGAGTTGGAGAACGCCCCCCAGGAAGATTATGAAAGCAAACTGCCCGACGCCTTGATAAAGATGGGAAGCCGGCATGAACTTCAAATTAAACTCTACATTCAAAAAGAGGTAACCATTTATCATTTGGACCTTAGAATCTGTCTCATCTGCAAAAGTCTAAAAAGTCTGTGTTGACACTAGCTTGCAGCCCGTGATGCAAAAGTGAAAGATCTGGAGGAGGCTCTGTCTCCAAAGAGGGGACACCATGCGTAGCCTCCTCGGGGAGAAAGACCGAGAAATGGCCGACATGCGGGAGCGGATGAACCAGCAGCTGGATGAGTATCAGGAGCTAATGGAGTTGGAAAACGCCCTCCAGGAAGATTATGAAAGCAAACTGCCCGACGCCTTGATGACGATGCGAAGCCAGCATGAACTTCAAATTAAACTCTACCTTCAAAAAGAGATAACCATTTATCATTTGGACCTTAGAATCTGTCTCAGCTGCAAAAGTTTAAAAAGTCTGTTGACACTAGCTTGCAGCCCGTGATGCAAAAGTGAAAGATCTGGAGGAGGCTCTGTCTCCAAAGAGGGGACACCATGCGTAGCCTCCTCGGGGAGAAAGACCGAGAAATGGCCGACATGCGGGAGCGGATGCACCAGCAGCTGGATGAGTATCAGGACCTAATGGAGTTGGAAAACGCCCCCCAGGAAGATTATGAAAGCAAACTGCCCGACGCCTTGATGAAGATGCGAAGCCAGCATGAACTTCAAATTAAACTCTACCTTCAAAAAGAGATAACCATTTATCATTTGGACCATAGAATCTGTCTCAGCTGCAAAAGTCTAAAAAGTCTGTGTTGACACTAGCTTGCAGCCCGTGATGCAAAAGTGAAAGATCTGGAGGAGGCTCTGTCTCCAAAGAGGGGACACCATGTGTAGCATCCTCGGGGAGAAAGACCGAGAAATGGCCGACATGCGGGAGCGGATGCACCAGCAGCTGGAGGAGTATCAGGAGCTAATGGAGTTGGAAAACGCCCCCCAGGAAGATTATGAACGCAAACTGCCCGACGCCTTGATGACGATGCGAAGCCAGCATGAACTTCAAATTAAACTCTACCTTCAAAAAGAGATAACCATTTATCATTTGGACCTTAGAATCTGTCTCAGCTGCAAAAGTTTAAAAAGTCTGTTGACACTAGCTTAAAGCCCGTGATGCAAAAGTGAAAGATCTGGAGGAGGCTCTGTCTCCAAAGAGGGGACACCATGCGTAGCCTCCTCGGGGAGAAAGACCGAGAAATGGCCGACATGCGGGAGCGGATGCACCAGCAGCTGGATGAGTATCAGGACCTAATGGAGTTGGAAAACGCCCCCCAGGAAGATTATGAAAGCAAACTGCCCGACGCCTTGATGAAGATGCGAAGCCAGCATGAACTTCAAATTAAACTCTACCTTCAAAAAGAGATAACCATTTATCATTTGGACCATAGAATCTGTCTCAGCTGCAAAAGTCTAAAAAGTCTGTGTTGACACTAGCTTGCAGCCCGTGATGCAAAAGTGAAAGATCTGGAGGAGGCTCTGTCTCCAAAGAGGGGACACCATGTGTAGCATCCTCGGGGAGAAAGACCGAGAAATGGCCGACATGCGGGAGCGGATGCACCAGCAGCTGGAGGAGTATCAGGAGCTAATGGAGTTGGAAAACGCCCCCCAGGAAGATTATGAACGCAAACTGCCCGACGCCTTGATGGAGTTGCGAAGCCAGCATGAACTTCAAATTAAACTCTACATTCAAAAAGAGATAACCATTTATCATTTGGACCTTAGGATCTGTCTCATCTGCAAAAGTCTAAAAAGTCTGTGTTGACACTAGCTTGCAGCCCGTGATGCAAAAGTGAAAGATCTGGAGGAGGGTCTGTCTCCAAAGAGGGAACACCATGCGTAGCCTCCTCGGGGAGAAAGACCGAGAAATGGCCGACATGCGGGAGCGGATGCACCAGCAGCTGGATGAGTATCAGGAGCTAATTGAGTTGGAAAACGCCCCCCAGGAAGTTTATGAAAGCAAACTGCCCGACGCCTTGATGAAGATGCGAAGCCAGCATGAACTTCAAATTAAACTCTACATTCAAAAAGAGGGAACCATTTATCATTTGGACCTCAGAATCTGTCTCAGCTGCAAAAGCTTAAAACGTCTGTGTTGACACTAGCTTGCAGCCCGTGATGCAAAATTGAAGGATCTGGAGGAGGCTCTGTCTCCAAAGAGGGGACACCATGTATAGCCCCCTCGGGGAGAAAGACCGAGAAATGGCCGACATGCGGGAGCGGATGCACCAGCAGCTGGATGAGTATCAGGAGCTAATGGAGTTGGAAAACGCCCCCCAGGAAGATTATGAAAGCAAACTGCCCGACGCCTTGATGAAGATGGGAAGCCGGCATGAACTTCAAATTAAACTCTACATTCAAAAAGAGGTAACCATTTATCATTTTGACCTTAGAATCTGTCTCAGCTGCAAAAGTTTAAAAAGTCTGTGTTGACACCAGCTTGCAGCCCGTGATGCAAAAGTGAAAGATCTGGAGGAGGCTCTGTCTCCAAAGAGAGACCTCTTCGGGGAGAAAGACCGAGAAATGGTCGACATGAGGGAGCGGTTAGAGCAGAAGCTGGATAAGTATCAGGAGCTAATGGATTTCAAGCTAGCGTTGGATCTGGAGATAAGTGCCTACAGGAGCTGGATGAGTATCAGGAGCTAATGGATGTCAAGCTAGCGCTGGATATGGAGATAATTGCCTACAGGTAGGTGCTTGACAGCGAGGAGGAGAGGTGTGTGTGGCTTACAAACATACCACAACTTTTCCTCTCATAGCAATTAATGTCTCCACGTTTGTCCGCACGGTACGCTCGACCACGTCGGCCAGCGGGAAGAGGAAGCGTCCCAACGACACGGACAGCGAGGCTTCGAGCTTCGCCGGAAGCGCTGTGACTCGTACTCCCATCACCCAGCAGGCCTCTGCTAGCGGGCAGGTCACCGTGGATGAGGTGGGGCAGGACGGCAAATATGTCCGACTCAGCAATAAAGGAGATGAGGTCAGTGGATGTGTCACAGTGGAACATCGCACATCTTACAAAATTTACACATTTTCCAGTAACGACTAACCTGTTGAGATCAATTTCAGCTGCACGGCACACGAGGAGCTCCAACAGACCCGGATCCGACTGGAGTCCCTTTCGCACCCTAACCCTAACTCTAACAGGACGCCACTCAGAAGGGGAAGGAGTTCAGGACCCCAACAGCCTGGAGATCACAAACTCCGCCAGTGGCGAGCAGTGCTTGCATCCCACTACAGAGTCCCGGCACCATTCATCACGGATGTAGACGCGCATTCCACCTTCTCGCGATGTTCCCCCTCGTACAATGGCCCGGTCCGCCCGCTAGCCGCTCCAGATGTACAGCAGAGTCCGGAATGTTGACGGTCAACCAAGTCCCAGTGAACACGAGCACACAGCAGTTACGCACTGTCCGGTTCGTAGATCTCAGCAGGCGAATGTCAACCATGTTGTTGTCCAGCGATCGAATATTCGCCAGAAGAATGGAAGGCACGGCCGGGCGAGCTGAGTTGGCTTCAGCCTCCTCGCACACCACTTCCGACGCTCCCCAACCGGGGGAGGAATAGCAGAAGATGCTTAGATTCACATTATGATCATTCTGGAAGGACAGTGTGGTTCACTCTTGTGATGGTGGTACCACAACTGAGCCCTGCGAGCTCCATCAGCTGGTCCACACTGAAGCCGTACTCACTGAAGAGCTCCTCATCAATGCGCTGGGCTTCCTCTTGTCTGCAGAAGAAATACAAGTACCGTTTTTTTTCCATGTATAATGCGCAAAATTTAACTAATTTATTGTCCTAAAATCTGGGGTGCGCATTATACATGGGTACAAATAAATACATATATTTTTTTTAATCCGGATATGATCCGGAGGCCGCCATTACAGATACGCTTTCTTCTCTGGTGTTCACTTCAAACACGCTCCATACGAACACAATGCTGTTGTATCAGACACTTGCTCGATCACCTGCTCGTTTGCTGTCACAATGTACCCTACACAAATCCGAAACATTTCTTTGCGATCGAGTTTGCTAGCGCATGCGCAGTGATACTGACCGGCAGAATAACATCCGGTTGTTCCCAAAGATTATCTAGCTGTTGGTGAGTCTGGTGGTGCGGGAGCGCAGGCTCCTGTACCTCTTCCCAGAGGGCAGATGATCAAACAAAGAGTCATATCAATATAATTTCTAGTAGTAGTGTGGTCGATTAATAAGTGGAAAGGGATGTGCAGACTACATGAATTTGTTTTCTTCAAAGTATTGTGGAACAGGATGTCCAGACAGGGAGGACATCTCAAGGCCGACGGGGAACGCGAATAACAACTCGTCGTGGTCCAGACACCTGTGCTGAGCAGGGGAAAACCCAAACGAGGAGGAGCTGGCCATCAACCATCGACCAATCACCACACAATATTTTGCATGCTTGAATATTCATATTATGTTTCTTTAAAACTGGGCAACCCAGAAGAATGTGTTGTCTTTTGATGGTCACAGAAGGCACACAAGTTTTTTGTGTTAAGGACCCGAGACCCAGGCGCCTGTATTAGCTTGCTTTGTCAGGATTACACAATTGGTCAATTCGGCCTAATTGATCTACTGGTCTTCTCTTTGACCGAACGAACTCGCAAAATTGTTAGGTGCGACATTGTGTGGATTTGGACATAACAACTCTTGTGTTAAGTGTTGATCGCAATTTGGAGTCAGATCAATAACTAAAATCCGTAGCCTAACACATTGAAAGGATTCAATGGGGAAAAAAAAGGTTCAAATAGTTGCAAGTTGCATCCTTTTTCTTTGGGAGGCGGTTCCAAGCCTTCCAGTTCAGCCCTTTCGTGATTCCACGCCCCGCGCACCACTAGTACCACGGCCCCACGTCAGATTCGGATCCAAAGTATGCAACTCGCAAAGAAGATTTCAACCTTGCCTCCTGAATTACCGTTTTTTTCCGTGTATAGTGCGCCCCCATGTATAATACGCACCCTAAAAATGGCATGCTGATGCTGAAAAAAAGCCTGTACCCATGTATAATATGCACCCAATTTTTATGAATTTTTCTTTATGATTTATTTATTTTATTTATTTATTTTTAAGTC
The DNA here is from genome assembly GCF_033458585.1 of Syngnathus typhle. Taxonomy (NCBI): domain Eukaryota; kingdom Metazoa; phylum Chordata; class Actinopteri; order Syngnathiformes; family Syngnathidae; genus Syngnathus; species Syngnathus typhle. The sequence goes on along the minus strand of NW_026871988.1, from coordinate 209,750 downwards.
CCAATGATTGTTAGAAAAATGTATATATATGTTATCATGCGTTCTCTACTCAATGCCTTACTGCAATATTACTGCAATATATGCTTGCTGTTTGGCCTTGCTGTTTTTATGATGTACCACAGAAGGACAGTTCCTTTCTAACAAAGACCACTTTGTTAGACAACATGCCTCATTGCTGTCCTGCACCCCAGATGAACCTCCAAGTGACCATTAAAGTCAGGGTTTTCCTAACTATCTTTATCGTAGGATTAGGTTGGAATGTATATAACCAGTAATAAATAACTTAGCTTGTTGCATCCTACACAATGTCGTAAAACTTCCCTTGCTATGTTTTAACTAGAGGTCAAAGGGTTTTTCTTCTGTATCCAGTCCACTCAAACTCCTCTTCCCAGATGTTCTTATCAGTATGTAAACACCTAGTGTCTCACACTGTGGGTAGGGCAAATCCAAATAAAAAGAGCGGGAGTGCCTACAGATTTTTAGTGTGTGTAGAGATTGTCTCAAGCTATCTGTACTGCACTCCTCGCGAGAAAAGACTTAATATTCTGTCTCACTTGTGGTTTGTTTGCTGTTGCTCTTCTATTCACTTATTCAGTCAGCGAAATAAACCTGACAATGATCGTCACACACGCAGGGAGGCAATGGGTCCCATTTTTATAGTCTTTGGTATGGTCTTAACTAGGCTGGATGTAATCTTTTTTGTTGGCGTTGATTTCTCCGACTGCCCATAAACGCACCACCGCGCTCCGTGCGCGCACGGGAAAGAGGCGTGCGGACGTGAAAAAGGCGGCTCTGTATGGGAGAGACGTTGAAGAGGAATAAAAACACCCTTGGAAACCAAAACTTGGTGATTTCAAGTTTCATTTCGAGGGACATTTGTCACGTCTCGTCCCCAGTTTTGCTATGTGTCTAGGTTGCCATAGTTTCTGTTCGCGTCGCCCCTCTCTTCCTGTGTCACCTCAATCGATGTAACGTGTTTTGTATTTAAGTCCTGTCTGCCCCTCGCTCACCGTCGGATCATTGCATGTGTTACTGTCATGATGTCTGTTTGCTTTCTGTTCCTGTCTTTGGTAATGTCCCCCTGTCTTTTTGTTCCACGACTTTGTCGGTCAGTCCTGTTGTTGGTTTTGTTTTCTAAAAAAAAAAAAAAAAAAAAAATTAAAAAAAAAAAATCAAAAATTTTTTGTACCCATGTATAATGCGCACCCCAGATTTTAGGACAATAAATTCGTTAAATTTTGCGCACTATACACGGAAAAAAACGGTAATATTCAGGAGACAAGGTTCAAATCAGGCAATATATGATCAATAACATTATTGGAATTGTTCTTTTTTTTTTTTTTTTTTTGCAGATTAAAAAGAATGGCAACATTTTTTATTTTTTCACAAGTGGATTTAAATGGCCGATGAGGGGCATTGAACTCCAACATGTCAAGTGCTGCAATGTTCCAACTGCAGACAGAATAATAGAAAATATGAACTGTTTTTGTCTTTCAGACATTAACCCGCTCAATTATTCTCCAAAGAATAACGTAAAGCTCGAAACTAGCATCAAATAAAGTTGATCAGAGCTTGGCGCGGGTGAGAGGCGCCGCCGTGTGGTCACATAAGCAAACTACATGTTAAGATAAAAATAAAGTACAGTGCCGCACTGCACTATAGTGCAATAAAATTAAGTAAAATAAAACAAATGTAACTTAAAATGTAAAACCTGAACACATGATAAAAGCTAACTAAACCCAAACGTTGAGTTTGAGTCTTAAGTTCGAACTGGTACGTCTTCTTGAAATGACCTTAATACCTTCGTTTTGACGTCTTGCAGTAGCCGCAATGTTACACAGTTGCTAAATTCGAAAAATAGGACAAAAATGAATTCAATGATCGCTTGGGTGTAGAAATGAAACATTGCCGAAGCAGGAGTAAAACAACTCTGATAGAAAGCAAGTAAAAGTGTCAAACAGCTTAAAGATATAAAGAAAAGCGTTTGCAAAGAGTCTAAACCATATGTGTGTCAAACTCAAGGCCCGCGAGATCATTTTATATTATTGTTACTAATGGCCCGACGATATGAAGCGATGATAACACAATAAACTACAGATCCCATAATGCAGTGCTTTCGCTGCCTTGCCGAGCGTTTTTCCGCGGCAATCAGGACAAGTGCTTGTTGCTGCAAGTTATTGCGAAGCTAGCCCCTCATGATGCCGAAGAGAAAAGTTGATTCTGAAAACAAAGCCTTTAAAAAGGTTGAGTATATGTTTACTGACATTGCCGGTAAGCCCGTTTGTCTCATGTGTGGCGCTAATGTGGCTGTATTGAAAGATTTTAATCTAAGACGGCACTATGAAACAAAACATCTGGATAACCTGAAAGACCTGAATGCAGAGCAGAATGACAGAAGGTAGAAGAGTTAAAGAAAAGGTAAAGAAGAAGCTGATATTCCAGCAGACGTTTTTCACCCGTTCAAAATCACAAAGTGAAGCTGCTGTGAAAGCGAATTTTATCGTGGCAGAGGAGATCGCCAAAGCAGGTTGTTATTGCTGAAAAGCACAAATTGGTGGAGAAGAAAGATCTCAGCAACCTCGACGATAGGGGTGTAAATCGCGGGTTTTGTCACGATACGATATAATATCGATATAAAGAACTACGATACGATATTTGCCAATATCTTAAAGCCTGCTGCGATTCATTCACGATATATCGCGATATAGTCCTCTACGATCGATGTATACATTTTTTTTAATAAAAACTATAGAACAATATCCTGATTTATAACAATTCATACGCAAAATCAACAAGGTACTGCAAACTCTTTATTTAGGAAATTACAAGAGTATTGTAGTATACAAATTGCTTACTTTAACACTGAACTTTGATGTCGTGTTTTTTCTTTAAATGTGCGGCGAGATTTGTGCTCCCTGAATATTTGATCACCGCATGGCAGGATTTACAAACTGCACGTGTCTTGTTCGTTGAGCCATCTTTTCTTTGGAATCCAAAGTGCTTCCAAACGAATGACTTGAAGCCTAAAGGGGAGCCAATTTCCTCGTCTTTTTGGACACTAGCCATAGCACCAGCCCAGGAGCCGCGTACTAGTTGTCGACTCCCCTTTCACGTGCAGCAACGCCGCGCACTGCTCAGCCAGGGCTCGAAACTAACGATTGCCCGATTGCCCGGGGCAAGTAGCGATGGCAGACGGGCAAGTAGAATTTTTTCCTCACTTGCCCGAACTTGCCCTGCCATAATACCATGTTTTCAAGCTGTAAAAAGACGATTTTGTGCATAATTTCTCGCAACTTCTGCCGCTTCTGGTCCGACATTTTGTTTTCTAGGGAGCGGTTAGTTTCTCGTGTAAGTCTGCAATACATTGATAACGGCAAAGCGCTTCGTAATTAAATGCATGCTCTCTCACCCGTCCCTGGCTCTTCTGCGCCTGCGCACCAGCAGAGCTTGTTTCCGGTTGGCGGATACGAAGGCATATGAAGGCAAAACTTATAGTGTTGTCTTTTTTATTGCAAAAATGTGTCGGGCAAGTAAAAATCCACTCCAAAAAAATTCGGGCAAGTAAAATTTTGTTTCGGGCAAGTAAAATTTTCTCCAACTTGCCCGAGGGCAACTTGGGCAAAAAATAAGCTTCGAGCCCTGTTTTCCCTGCTCCCGGAAAGAGGAAGCAAGCAACAATGAACTGGATTTCAAAATAAAGTCGCGTCTAATGTCCGAGGTCAAACACGGCGATATAAATCGATGTTTACCTTTAGCATCGATGCCAATAAATCGTAGAGCATTATATGGATTAATCGATGCGTATCGATGTATCGTTACACCCCTACTCAACGACCGTCTGCAGCTGGAGGTGAGCAAGCTGAGGGAGGAAACTCCACACAGGTAGGGCCAGAGGTGGAATCGAACCAGCACCCACCTAACTGTGAGGCGGACGTGCTACCCAGTGCCCCACCGAGCCGCCCTTAGGATCCATCCGTTGCATAGTTTCTTTGAACCATTGCAAAGAGTGAGTTGTTTTTTTTTATGTGTATTTACAAAGGAACCTTTGTTTGACTTTGAAGAAACCTCTATGCAGTTTCTTTGATAAGTGCAATCAGGCATTGGTGTAATGCATGACACTGAGTCTTTCCTGGATCAGCAGAAGCAAGCTCGAGATGGCGACCCCAGAAAACATTCCTCAAGGTGCAAACAACGCCCTCTCCCAGGAGGTGGAAGATCTCCGCAAGCTCAACGACCTTCTGGGCATTTACGTCGACAACGCCCGTTCCCGGGAAGTGGGGAACGCCGGCTTGCTTTTGCGCATCACTGAATCCGAAACAGAGGTGTCCCGGCAGCTGACGGGCCTGAAGGCCGTTTTCGAGACGGAGCTGGCGGATGCCCGTGCGACTCTGGACTCTGAGGCCAAAGAGCGCGCACGTCTGGAGCTGGAGGTGAGCAAGCTGAGGGAGGAAATCAAGGAGCTGAAAGCAAGGTGAGGCCCGGCCATTTTATCAAAAATATGCCAACAACAAAATGGATGCTGGATATTAGTGCTGACATAATTGCTTTGCTGCTGGGGCCACACCCCAAGGAAAATCCTCCTCGTGACTAATTGCAGCTCAACATTGGACTTCCAGTTAACCATCCCATAGTCCAGGGGCGGGCAAACTTTTTGACTTGCGGGCCGAATTGGGTTCTAAATTTTGACCGGGGGGCCGAACCAGGAGCAGATGGATGTAGTGTTTGTGTGTAAAGGTCATATAAATGACATGTAAAGGTCATTGCATAAAAGCTTTTTACTTTTAGCATGGATTTTTTGAAAACAAATGCATTTATTAACAGCATTAAAAAAATATTTCACCAAAAAACTACTATCAGTGATTCTTATTAAATACGACATTGTTATGATGTATAACATTTTCCATCACTTCAGCGCCTGCAGGTCAGATTTATGAAATATGTTTATCTAATGAGGCAACATCACATCCAACGGCAAACATTCTGACCAAATACATCATCTTGAAGAATCAGTGAAAGAATACATCTAAATAAAGAAATCAATAGTATTGTTGGTTTCCCTTTTTTGCCAGTGCATCATAGTCTGGAGTAAAATTTGTTGTGGTAATTCTTAGGATAGAGCCGAGGTGTCGGTCCGTTAACCTAGATCTGTGACTGGCTTTGTTGACGTTCATGTGGCTGAACGTCACGTCGCGTACGTCGAGCCAAATTGGCCACTCTCTTTTAAACACTCGGCACTGTGTCCACCTTGCTTTTTCTTGGGCGACTCATTTTAATAGAAGGATTCCAGGGGAAGGTTTGTGGGTGGCTTTAGCGTAAAACTGTATCTGAAAACAGCACGCGAATTACGAGAATATTGACGTCACAGCCTACACTCAAAATTCGGCACTGATAGATGAAATGACTACGTACTACTGAGTACGCACATGTACTTGAGAGTGTGCACCGAGCTTTCTGACGGCTCCCGGGAGTAAATGCGCGGGCGGGCGGGCGCTTTCCCATCTACTGGGGAAACATAGTAATTGTAGGGAAAATGACCCCCCCAAACATTTATAATACACTTTATTCAGGTTTGGCGGGCCGGATTAAACGGCCCCGTGGGCTCTGTCTCCAAAGAGGGGACACCATGCGTAGCCTCCTCAGGGAGAAAGACCGAGAAATGGCCGACATGTGGGAGCGGATGCACCAGCAGCTGGATGAGTATCAGGAGCTAATGGAGTTGGAAAACGCCCCCCAGGAAGATTATGTAAGCAAACGGATGAATTCTGCAGCAAACTTGAATACGATGGGAGCAGAAGATCCAATCTGGAGCTTCACCTGCCAGTTCCCCAAATTCTGATCCTAATACCGTTTTTTTCCGTGTATAGTGCGCCCCCATGTATAGTACGCACCCCTAAAAATGGCATGCTGATGCTGGAAAAAAGCTTGTACCCATGTATAATACGCACCCAATTTTTATGAATTTTTAAAAAAAAAAATAATTTTTTTTTTTTTTTCTTTTTTTTTTTTTTAAGTCCCAATGATCGTCACACACGCAGGGAGGCAATGGGTCCCATTTTTATAGTCTTCTGTATGGTCTTAACTAGGCTGGATGTAAATTTTTTTGTTGGCGTTGATTTCTCCGACTGCCCATAAACGCACCACCGCGCTCCGTGCGCATGGAGCGTGTTTGAAGTGAACAGCAGAGAAGAAAGGAACAAGGCAAAGTGTTGTGAAATAAAATATTACCTGTAATACGGATTTAGGTAGAGAACCGAACTCTCGCTCTTTATATAGCTGACGTGTCTTGCTCATCCGTTCTGCGCATCTGTAATGGCGGCCTCCGTATGATATCCGGTTTGCGTGTGTGCGAGAGCGAGAGAGAGCGAGAGCGCGCGAGAGAACGCTCAACCGTAGCGCGCCGCCGACCGCCCAACTGCACCGGGCTGGTCGATTATTGTGACAGAGCCGTCGCTGAAATTTAGAAGATATTTTTAAAGTCCTGATGTACTTTCTAAAATTTAAGTGGACCTCAGTGCGCACTGCGCAGGGAGCTTAATTTGGTGCGGTCGCGCAACCGCAGCGCGCCGGGCGCTCACTGTCGCATTGCTTAAAGAGCGCCTTTGTGTTTCAGGATGAACAGCAGAGACCAAAGGAACAAGGCAAAGTGTTGTGAAATAAAATATTACCTGTAATACGCATTTTGTTATTTGCTGATTGAAACTGCTAATTAAACTGTGAATTGAAACTAATAGGAAGAAAACAACTCTCGCTCTTTATATAGCTGACGTGTCTTGCGCATCCGTTCTGTGCATTTTATTTCACAACACTTTGCCTTTCTTCTCTGCTGTTCACTTCAAACACGCTCCATGCGACCGCAATGCTCTCGTATCAGACGCTTGCTCGATCACCTGCTCGTTTGCTGTCCCGTGCGCGCACGAAGCGCGGTGGTGCGTTTACGGGCAGTCGGAGAAATCAACGCCAACAAAAAAAATTACATCCAGCCTAGTTAAGACCATACCAAAGACTATAAAAATGGGACCCATTGCCTCCCTGCGTGTGTGACGATCATTGGGACTTAAAAAAAAAAAAAAAAAAATTAAAAAAAAAAATTAATTTTTTTTTTTTGTACCCATGTATAATGCGCACCCCAGATTTTAGGACAATAAATTAGTTAAATTTTGCGCACTATACACGGAAAAGAACGGTAGTTGAAATTGATCTCAACAGGTTAGTCGTTACTGGAAAATGTGCAAATTTCGTAAGATGTTCCCCTGTGACACATCCACTGACCTCATCAACTGTATTGCGGAGTCTGACATATTTGCCGTACGAGTCCACCTCATCCAGAGTGACCTGCTGCTCATCCACAGTGACCTGCTGCTCATCCACAGTGACCTGCTGGGCGATTTTAGGACGAGGCACATTGCATCCGCCCAAGCTCAAACCCTCGCTGTCCTTCGGACGTTTCCTCTATTTGCTGGCCGACATGGTTTGGCGTACCCTCGGGACAAACGTGGAGACATTATTTGCTATGAGAGGAAACGTTGTGGTATGTTCTAAAGCTGTAAAAAGACCTCTCCTCCTTGTTCTGGGTCCGCTCCCTCTCTGTAGACAGAGCCTCCTCCAGATCTTTCACTTTTTGGCCGGCTTCCAACTCCACCATGCGAGACTCGTGCTGGCTTTGGACCATGCGCAAGTCCTACGTGAGACGTGAGAATGACTCAGCTTTATTTTCATTAATTAAATAAGCGATAGTGATGGTAATTACCGACCGCGGAATGCAGCTTCTTTTCAAACTCCAGCTCATCTTTAAGGATTTGAATGTGATGCGACTTCCTGAGCAAAAACAATATTAAACCCTCGACGCAGTCAAATGCGCTATTTATATTGATGTGCGACTATGGGATGGTTAACTGAAAGTCCAATTGAGCTGCAATTAGTCACGAGGAGGATTTTCCTTGGGGTGTGGCCCCAGCAGCAAAGCAATTATGTCAGCACTAATATCCACTATCCATTTTGTTGTTGGCATATTTTTGATAAAATGGCCGGGCGGGCCTCACCTTGCTTCCAGCTCGTCAAAATCAATCTTCAGCTTGGACAACTTCACCTGCAGACGTTCACGCTCTGTGGCCTCTGAGTCCAGAGCCGCACGGGCTTTCGCCAGATCGGATTCTTTCTTCGTGTCCCTGAGATGACAGATATACACATAAACTGAGAATATGGAAAATTTCGGGCAGTCGGAGAAATCAGCGTGAACAAACAAATACATACAGCCGAGTTAAAAAAACACCAGAACAATCACCATGACAATTGCGAACACACAGAAAGAAAATAAATAACTGGAACATCACTCAAACACCGGTGATCCCAACATCACCACAACAAATTCAATGTCGGTCACACCCTGAACGTATTTCTTTTCCTGGGCCGCGATGTGACTTTTGACACAAATACCTACGCCGCCACCACGTTTTGTAGCCAAGTCAGGACAGTTTGTGTAAGAATCACTTCGGTTCCTGCAAAACATCGTGTAGCCTTCCAAGCAAGCACGTCCATCGGCCACTGATCCTTGGAGGTGTGTCTCTGTGAAGCACAAAACATCAGCGAAAAGCAGTTCGTGATGAGACACGATATCTTGCACGTGACAAGACAGCCCTTCGGTGTTATGATGGACGACAACCAGGTGATTTGCCCGATCTACCGACGGCATCACGTGAAGGAGGGGCATGACGCTCTCCAAAGAATCCTCTGCCATCTCAGCAAGAGCAGCAGTGATTTGTGGATTTGCATGAAGCCTTCTCTCATCCATATGCAGAATATGCAGACCACTGAGCGAAGTCACTCTACTCAGAGCTACGTACCCCATGCCGTGTTCGAAAACACCTTTCAGCGAAACTGCAGCCTGTGACGTTGTCATGCCTTGTACCTTGTGGATCGTGCAGGCAAAAGCAAGCTTGATGGGAAACTGTCGGCGCGTCACTCCAGCCTTGTTCAGCTTCTCCTCCAGTCTGTCAATGTACACGGGGTTAGCAGCACGCGCTGTGTTACTCACATGATCGAGTTCCAACCCAAGTTTCTGGACACGGGCTTCATTTGGATAGTTCACCAATTTGACAACTTTTGCAAACATCCCGTTGCACAGACCTGATTGAACATCAACGTTCCGTGTGATCATAACACGAGCACCCAAGGCAACTTTGATTGAGTCCGGGAGCTCATTCTTAGCGCCTTGCACAGGGGAAGCTTGCCTTGCCATTCTGCCAGTTCCTTTGTCTTTCTTGTAGTCATCCGCGTCAATCTGCACAATGTCCTTATGAAACAGTTCCAGCATCGCAGAGTTATGGCCATCCACCTGTTTATTGGTGGCAAAAACATGCAGAATATGCTTTGGACACATTTCTGGGGAAGTGTACCTCGTGGCAAGGAGAGCTCTGTCCATTTCCGACAGTTCATCTGACTTTTCTTTGACGCGGAGTCGGTTCAGCAGTTCGGCAAAGGCGACATCGTCTTTCTGCCTCATGATGGCGGTGAGCGTGATCTTTTTGAAGTCGTCACGCCAGTGGTCCAGCCGCGTAGGATCGTACACGCACAGAGGTTTGGACTGTCTCACGGGAGGGAGCTGAAAGAAATCTCCAACAGCAAGAACAGACATGCCACCGAAAGGTAAATTAATTCCTTTGATTTGTTTCAACCTGGCATTCACGTAGGCAAAGAGGTCTTTCGACACCATGGAAATCTCATCGATGATGAGTATTTCGGCGATGGACAGCTCGGCTCTGACTTCGTCCAGTTTATTGCCCAGCCCGTGGTACGGGGGTTTGAGACTTCTCGGCAGTTTGAGTAGACAATGCAACGTTGCCCCGGAAATGTTGAACGCCGCCGTGCCAGTGAAAGCTGCGAGAACAACCGTTTGCTTGGAAATGTCGGCCTCCTCAGCCAGTCGTGGTAGTCTCTGCTGTATTTTGGTAGCCTCTTCGTGGATACACTTGATCAGATGCGATTTGCCGGTCCCGGCGCCACCGTTGATGTGGTAGAAGAACTGCTCAATGGGCTTTGAGCTACACACACGTTTTATGCACCAATCTCTGACCTTGTAGAAGACGGACGCTTGCTTTTGGTTCAGGTTACGATACATGTCGCGTAACACTGCGGGATCGATGGCTGCAGCCTCTGTCACGATGGACATTTGCGTTGTTTTGGACCTGACGTTATAGTCCGGGACATTTTCCTCCACGTTGTCGTTCGGTTCATCTCTCGCGTTCATTTCCTCAACGCATTCGAGTCTTTGCAACTCACTCTCGGGAGCCAGGTGGCACCATTCGTTTATGACGAGCCCACTCTCCTCCACCTCTTGGATGGCGTTGTCAATGTCTCGACTGTATTTCTCATACCTTTCTCTGTTCCTTCTGACAATTTGGCACACGCGCTCCACAGAGTCGTTATACGGTAACTGTACACAGGCGTTATCATGAAACAACTGATAGGAAGGACAGCGTTCAGATTTTAATTGGCAATCAGCACGATGAGGCAGGTACAGCTTGAGCAAGGAGCAGTAATATTCCTCCGGATTCTTTTGTTCAGAGTATTTGCAGTGTTTGATGACCGCATGTTTTTCTGTTCTTTTCTGGACAAAGCCCATGTCGTTCAGCAGAGGCAAAACATTCTTACCTTTGGCTTGTTTGCCATAAACAATTCTGCACATTGATGCAAAATCAGCCAAGCACATGACTTCAAATTCCTCTGTTTGAGGTCTGGATTTGTATTTTTCCGGCAGGCCAGTCATCCACACTTCATGAGATTCCTGCGTTTTGCCCTCAAGGAGCGAGAGAGGATAACTCATTTTCAGCGCATTGTCACTCGTTTGTACAAATACCACCATGCGGGAGGACTGTTTCATATGCAAGCCGCACGCACGTGCGACGCATTCCTGAGCACTCACTTCTCTTTTCTTGGAGTACGCTTGCATAATTTGCTTCATTTCATCGCTCTCGTTGACATTTGCGCAGCGGGAGTTTTCAATGACCGATTTCAGGTATTGGCTCAGACCGTGTTCAGCCTTGCTGATGTAGCTGCAGATGTATGCGATGCAAGAGTAGGCATTCAGGATGTATTGGATGTCCAGGTTTCCATCCCAGGCAAGAAGCAAATGGCGGTTGTAGTTGTTGACCCAGCAGTCTTTCGGTTCTCGCTTAAGCACGACAGAACTCGACGAGGCCGTCATGCGCAAACAGTTCATGTACTCGTCACCGGTGAGCTTACATTTAGCCAGTAGCTGAGGCAAAGTCAGGGATGCCGTTTCAGGCTCATTCAGCAGATTTAGCACGGGATTGGCATTCGACGCCAACCGATCGTCATTGCGTTGATCTCGATTGTCGTCGTCGACGGGCGCAGGTCTGACGATCATTGTTTCATCGCACGGTTGTTTGGGGAATCCAAAGCGGCAATTTGCACCTTGGTGTTTGACGCACGATTTGGAGTGACTTTTGCTGTGCATCTGAACCTCTGTGACCTTTTTGTACAATTCCGGTTCCTTCTGCGGGTCCGGCAGCTCGGCCGAGATGTAGCGAGACACAAAATGACAGATGGCTCCATCCGTGGCTTCCTCAAATACAGGGGCACCTCGAACCCATATGAGGCAATGAATGTGAGGACTTCCTCTGTGTTGAAACTCCAGTCGGTAAAAGTAGTCGACGACCTCACCAATCGGTTGCGCCGGAGAGAGGATCAAATCTCTGAACAGAGCTTCCACACGCTTGTCAAACATGCGCATCGTCGTCACAGGATTGCTGCGTAGGATCTCACACTTGGTAGCCCAGTCAAGTTGGGCGGAATTCACTACTTCACCTTGTTGCGCTTTGATGGCGGTGATGACCTCTTCCCAACGCATTTCGGCAGCAGAAAATGTGCAAAAGAACGTGGGTGTGCCCAGCTGCCGGATCATAGCAAAAAGATCTTTGGTGGTTTTCTCCCAATAGGCCGGCGTACCTCTCAGCGGTGTCATGAATCGGACAGCATCTTTGCTGCGGACCAGTTTCTCAACTTCACGTTTGTCCTGAAGCATGGCATTGTTTATCCTTCGACCATCCCTGGTAAAAGGCTTACCTTTGCGCAGCTGTATTGTCATGCTCGACGTTGCCTGGTAAATTTCAGTCACAAACTGGGCAAAGAACAAGTAGTTGGTATCTCGAGCAAAGCGTTCATCCACGCAACACAGACGGGTTTGGAAATATTTGCTTGGTGTGAGTTTTATTGCTCTCTCTTCATCGAGGGTGTTCTGACCAGTGGGAAACTGCACCGGAAAAGCCATGGCCTCAAGCTTGGGAGTCTTGAAAAAACTTACTGGGTTGTTTCTTTCTGCAGGAGCAACACAATAAATGCCCTCTGTAAAACTCATAATTTCCTCTGCCACATCATTGGGTTGGAGACATGATTCAAGTATCACTCCACCATTTGGTTGATCACCGTCTTCCGAATTTTCTTGTTGCTGTTTGTTACCACTGTTGTCATGTTGAGAGTCACTGTTCATCCCACACAGAGCATCACTTTCAAATCTGTACATCTCCTCCAGAGCTTCCTCATTGTACTCACTGTCGCTCATTTGCGCTTCATCGGAGCTGCTCTCATCGTCAGTGAGGGTTGGGTCGCAAAGGTCCGCATCGTCGCGAATGGTTATGTCTCTGTACTGTGGATGGACTTGTTTCAGTTTCATCAGAGCGCTCATTAGCTTAGACCAAGTGACAGTTTGAAAAAACTGATGGCCTTTGTAGCAAAGCCGTCTCTTCAGTTTCACTCTCAACATCTGTGACTTACTTCTTAGTCTGGGCAAGACATTGACCGTCTCTTGTACTTCCGATGGCACGCACACCACATTTCCACGAATGGCTCGTTGTTGACCTTTGGGAAGAGGTACAATTTTGGCAAATGATATGCATTTGGAAATGAGGTGTCTCTCCAGTATGTTCAATCCACACAGTTCCTTTGGAATATCAGAGAGTGTGAGATTGTTCGCAACAGCAAGTGCAGGCATTTTACCATCTTTGAGGTGACTATAGCAAGTGTGACATATCCACTCCAGTTTTCTTTCAGCTGGTACGCTGCACGAGGCCTGACATTCATCATCACAGATATGGACAAATTGTCCCGTGAGACAACTTGCAACAACATGTCTGTTTTTCTTATAAAATCTACGTTGACAAGCGCGTACTTGGTTCGGAAACAATGCTCTGTGGCAAACAGTGCAGACAAATGTGGGGCCATTCTTAATTTGGGCTTTGAATACCTCAACAGCTTTCATGAGCACACAGTCATTTCGCTCCCTACATAGTCGGTTTATGACTTAGTATTTTTTCAAAAGCGTACTTACTCTGCGCATTGTTTTGGTCTTCAGTGAATCAGATTTTTTTGCCATTATGCGCCTCATGATTTCCTGATGTTTTAATCGGAATTCAGGGTTGTTTAAATAACGGCGTGTCATGTAAGAGCGCTGCCTGTTTCGAAACCCAACATCGTCACGGTAACGTTCTGTGATGTAAGCGCGTCGTCTCATCGTAAAACACTCATCTGTCCTATAACGACGTGAGAAACGGGAAAGGTTTTTCTTCTTAAACTCATGATCCGTCTGACAACGTTGTGTAAAATAGGACTTTTGTTTGGCACAAAAACGCTTGTCCTGTTGATAACGGGTTCTAATATAACCCAATTTCCTTTGTCTTACCTCTGCAATTTGACTGTACTGTTCCCTCTCTTTAGAGTTTTTCATCATTCTCTTTAGTTCCTGTTTTTTACGTCTCACTTCCAATTTTTCTTTTAACTTTTCTTGTGCTTTTATTTGTCGTAGGAACTTTTCTCTACGAGATTTTGGAATTTTTGTCACATTTGCCAGCTGTTTACCTGTAGTGAAAACCACTCCACTGTCGTTATCGGTAAATTCTTGGTGGTGACGTTCACCTGAACACCGTCTAGTGTCGCTCGTCTCAACACATGAGACAATCTCAGCAACAGGTCTGCTTGCGGCAACACTGATTTGCGTCATCCACTGCTTCTGTGTCAGCGTTTTCTCTCGTGTGTCTGTCTGTGCATTAAAACTGAGAGATGAATAGAATTCAAGTCGACGTTGCAATGTGATCAACTGCAATTTTCAAAACCGCAAAGGCTGCAATTTGAAAAAGAAAATGTGCGTATATTTATTTATTGAATGACTACCATTTCAGTCAAACTGTTTTCTAAGTTGTATTTGAGGTAGTGCCCTTTTTTTGTATTGAAGTTAATGTATCGCTTGTGTTTGGTAAATATGTAGAAAGAGAACCTTAAAAAAAATGGCAGATTAAGTCAAAAACAACAATGACATATGTATCGTTGGCTGTTTTTGCTTCGTTTCAGTTTACTTTGGGGTTGAAGAAGGATGACGTGCACCTGCATCAACAACCTCCACCCGAAGACCACGACGAGTTGGCCACCTGAAAGTCAATTTGGTCTGAGATATTTATTTGTTATTGTTACGACATTGTCTTGAAGTCTGTTCCATGTTTTTGTCAATAAATGTCTGACAGTAAAGCCCATAAGTGGCCTTACGATATTTCAGTTTTGCAAATATATATATATATATATATATATACGATGTCTTTGAATCTCAGAAAAAGAGATTTCTGTAGTTCAATCTAATAAGTGAAATTCTCAAAAGACACCTGCCAAAGTGTTATAAATCAAGCAGTTCAATTCACAAGTAAGCAAATAGTTTTATTCATGTTTTAAAAATACATTCCGTTTAAAAAATAAATATAATTATCATGCCTTCAAGTATAAAAACAATAATATGTAATAAATATCTTCTTTAAATAATTCATACGACTGTTTGCAATAAATAAGGTCTTAGATTCACAATGGCTTTTTTGAATGAGCAATAAATAGGTTATCTACAGAATAAAAAATTTAAAAAACTCAGTGCGTCATGCAAAAACAAATACATCATCAATCCGTCAGTGGGTTACGACACGTCAGTGCAGATCCAACAACTTAATTCACTTCATGTTTTGCCCAACATTTCCGACGGGCTTCAGTGGCGGACGTGACTACCGCAATAAACTAAACATGGCGAAGACCTTGGCATGTTTTCCCCTTCGCCGTTCTTTGCGCCTCAGCGCCCTCTCGCCGTCAACAATGAAGATGTAGAGCTTCCGCAGGATGTTGTGCGCCGTCATCTTTCTGTGGAAAGCATCGGGGTGGTACAGTGACCTCAATAGGCTCTCTTCCTCATTGCTACTCAGGCCTGTGACCTCTTCTGTTTTTTTCATCTGCCGGACAAGAGTAAGCAACACAATGTCAAAATAGGTATTATAGTAACAGCAAAATTCATTTCCTATCCCTAAATTGTCACACTGGCCAACCTTTTGTTTGATATTGTAGAGCAGGAGTTCAGAGTAGTGTTTGGCCTCAGACAGAATTTTACTGCCGGGATATTCCTTCTCCACGTGCTTGAGAAGAATTATGTAAGTGGACAGACCTTGGGCCAGCCTGTGCAGGCAAGCCTCCTGGAAAAAAGAATATTTAGGTCAGTTAAAAAACAAATATCTATTCAACCTACGCATAAAAGTCAAGCCGATGCTAGCAAACAATTATGGAAAGTGTCAGTGTCTGTATTTTCTCCCACCTCTGGTGGTTTTCCATTTCTGGTTCTTACCTTGCTAAAGTTGGAGCTGGGGCAGTTTGCTGGAAACTGAGGTGCTTTGTAGTGCTCCAGTAAATGAAAGTTGACATTGTTTTGGAATTCATCATCAAACTGATATTGAAATTAGTCACAAGTCAGATATGTTTTACAGCCAGGAGAAGACAATGAAGGTGCTTTCTGAATTTCCACTTACAGCTTTCTGGTGTTCTTTAGCGGTACCCAGAACCGAGTCCCAAACATGAGCAGAGGTCAGCAGGTCAGAGGGCGCCGTTTCCTCCTCACTTGAGGTGTCGCTTGATGGCAAGACGGTGGTCGCTTCTGTCAACGGAGCGCCATTGGCTCGCAGTACTAGAAAAGCCACCAAGCCCACCGCGAGAATTTGCGTGTCTAATGCGGAAGCAGAAGAAAATCATGAATGAATGGCAAAAGAGGAAGAAAATTCAGGAAACATTCATCACTGACTTACACATGTTGGGCATGTTGCGTCGAGATTACTCTTGCCTTGACCGCCTGCTCTCGTGGAACATGTCTTGACTTCTCATTGCACAGCCGTTATATATTCTACTGACCGCAGGGATTTCCGAATACCTTCCGGTTTCAATTATATACTGATGAAACCGATATTACACTCTTTTCTTTTTTGGTGCATACAGCAGAATGTAATTACACAGAATGAAAAAAGACGAATTCAATCATTTTTAAAGAACAACAACTTTATTTCAATTATTTCAATTAGATTTCACAACAGGTCGGAGCAGATTTTATTTAAAAAAAGCCCATTTAATTGTATTGTTATACAATATTTTTATAATGTGACCATGTCAAAAGTCAAAGTCTGCTTTATTGTCAATCCCTTCATATGTCAAGACACACAAGAAACCGAAATTCCATTTCCTCTATCCCACGGTGGAAGTGGAATTTCCATCATCATCTTCCAAACGTGCGCCAGTGGCTTTGCTCATCCTTATTTCCTGGAAGAAAAACGGACGTCAAAAGAGAAATATTGCTTCTTGTCGCTTGAAAGATGTGTCACCTCTCCGTTGGCGTTGATCAAGGTAAAGTGGACCTGGCCTACGGGTCCCCAGTTGGACTGTGTCTCCCAGACTAGATCAGAGGGAGGATTGTGGTTTCGGCCAGCGTCAGCCGCCCAGATCTGATGCATGTAAAGGTCATTGAAATATTGAGCACCTTGTATCTGAGATCTTCCAGATAAGATTGATTACCGTGACACTCTCGTGGGCCTTCAGGATGAATTCTGCGGCAAACTTGAATACGATGGGAGCAGAAGATCCAATCTGGAGCTTCACCTGCCAGTTCCCCAAATTCTGATCCTAATAGTTGAAATTGATCTCAACAAGTTAGTCGTTACTGGAAAATGTGCAAATTTCGTAAGATGTTCCCCTGTGACACATCCACTGACCTCATCAACTGTATTGCGGAGTCTGACATATTTGCCGTACGAGTCCACCTCATCCAGAGTGACCTGCTGCTCATCCACAGTGACCTGCTGCTCATCCACAGTGACCTGCTGGGCGATTTTAGGACGAGGCACATTGCATCCGCCCGAGCTCAAACCCTCGCTGTCCTTCGGACGTTTCCTCTTTTTGCTGGCCGACATGGTTTGACGTACCCTGGGGACAAACGTGGAGACATTAATTGCTATGAGAGCAAACGTTGTGGTATGTTCTAAAGCTGTAAAAAGACCTCTCCTCCTTGTTCTGGGTCCGCTCCCTCTCTGTAGACAGAGCCTCCTCCAGATCTTTCACTTTTTGGCCGGCTTCCAACTCCACCATGCGAGACTCGTGCTGGCTTTGGACCATGCGCAAGTCCTACGTGAGACGTGAGAATGACTCAGCTTTGTTTTCATTAATTAAATAAGCGATAGTGATGGTAATTACCGACCGCGGAATGCAGCTTCTTTTCAAACTCCAGCTCATCTTTAAGGATTTGAATGTGATGCGACTTCCTGAGCAAAAACAGTATTAAACCCTCGACGCAGTCAAATGCGCTATTTATATTGATGTGCGACTATGGGATGGTTAACTGAAAGTCCAATTGAGCTGCAATTAGTCACGAGGAGGATTTTCCTTGGGGTGTGGCCCCAGCAGCAAAGCAATTATGTCAGCACTAATATCCACTATCCATTTTGTTGTTGGCATATTTTTGATAAAATGGCCGGGCGGGCCTCACCTTGCTTCCAGCTCGTCAAAATCAATCTTCAGCTTGGACAACTTCACCTGCAGACGTTCACGCTCTGTGGCCTCTGAGTCCAGAGCCGCACGGGCTTTCGCCAGATTGGATTCTTTCTTCGTGTCCCTGTGATGACAGATATACACATAAACTGAGAATATGGAAAATTTCGGGCAGTCGGAGAAATCAGCGTGAACAAACAAATACATACAGCCGAGTTAAAAAAACACCAGAACAATCAAGTCAAGTCAAGTTTATTTGTATAGCCCTAAATCACAAGCAGTCTCAAAGGGCTTCACATAGACAGAAATTGACAATTATTCTCAAAGCATCCCCTGATCTTAAGCTCCCAAAAGGGCAAGGAAAAACTTAAAAACCCCTACCAGGGGAAAATGAGAAACCTTGAGAAGGGACCACAGATGGAAGGATCCCCCTTTCAGGATCACCAGGTTGAAATGGATGCAGAGAGGGCACAAATGATACAACAGGAAAATCAATTAAATAAAAAGTGGATGTCCATGTCATAGCAGAGGGCTGCCGAAGGAGCCCTCAATTGTCCTGGCAGTGTCTTCGAGGAGGTTGAGCTGCAGTTCCCCCATCCTGAATTGGCCCACGAGAATCCAGATAGCCGCTGTCAGCATGGGTGCCACCTAACCACCTCCCCGGCCGGGGAGGGGGGAGGGAGGGGGTGGAGAGGGAGAGAAAACAAACTCCAGCCGAATCGGCCACTACAGGTTAGTTAAAGGCCATGTCATAGAAATGTGTCTTTAAACGTGTCTTAAATGTTTCTACTGAGGTAGCAGTCCTAATATCCATTGGTAGGGCATTCCAAAGCTCTGGAGCCCGAATAGAAAATGCTCTAGAGCCTGCAGACATTTTCTTGGCCCTCGGTGTCGCTAAAAGGGTAGCGTTTTGCGAACGAAGGTTACGAGACGGAACATAAGGAACAACTAGGTCGACGAGATATGAAGGCGCTAAGCCATGCAGCGATTTATAGGTTAGTAGAAGAACCTTGAAGTCACATCTTAAATGGACCGGGAGCCAATGTAAGTTGGCTAGTATTATCACCATGACAATTGCGAACACACAGAAAGAAAATAAATAACTGGAACATCACTCAAACACCGGTGATCCCATCGTGAGTCCCACATATGGGATGGTTAACTGAAAGTCCGATTGAGCTGCAATTAGTCACGAGGAGGATTTTCCTTGGGGTGTGGCCCCAGCAGCAAAGCAATTGTGTCAGCACTAATATCCACTATCCATTTTGTTGTTGGCATATTTTTGATAAAATGGCCGGGCGGGCCTCACCTTGCTTCCAGCTCGTCAAAATCAATCTTCAGCTTGGACAACTTCACCTGCAGACGTTCACGCTCTGTGGCCTCTGAGTCCAGAGCCGCACGGGCTTTCGCCAGATCGGATTCTTTCTTCGTGCAGGGCTCGAAACTAACGATTGCCCGATTGCCCGGGGCAAGTAGCGATGGCAGACGGGCAAGTAGAATTTTTTCCTCACTTGCCCGAGCTTGCCCTGCCATAATACCATGTTTTCAAGCTGTAAAAAGACGATTTTGTGCATAATTTCTCGCAACTTCTGCCGCTTCTGGTCCGACATTTTGTTTTCTAGGGAGCGGTTAGTTTCTCGTGTAAGTCTGCAATACATTGATAACGGCAAAGCGCTTCGTAATTAAATGCATGCTCTCTCACCCGTCCCTGGCTCTTCTGCGCCTGCGCACCAGCAGAGCTTGTTTCCGGTTGGCGGATACGAAGGCATATGAAGGCAAAACTTATAGTGTTGTCTTTTTTATTGCAAAAATGTGTCGGGCAAGTAAAAATCCACTCCAAAAAAATTCGGGCAAGTAAAATTTGGTTTCGGGCAAGTAAAATTTTCTCCAACTTGCCCGAGGGCAACTTGGGCAAAAAATAAGCTTCGAGCCCTGTGCTCCCTGCTCCCGGAAAGAGGAAGCAAGCAACAATGAACTGGATTTCAAAATAAAGTCGCGTCTAATGTCCGGGGTCAAACACGGCGATATAAATCGATGTTTACCTTTAGCATCGATGCCAATAAATCGTAGAGCATTATATGGATTAATCGATGTGTATCGATGTATCGTTACACCCCTACTCAACGACCGTCTGCAGCTGGAGGTGAGCAAGCTGAGGGAGGAAACTCCACACAGGTAGGGCCAGAGGTGGAATCGAACCAGCACCCACCTAACTGTGAGGCGGACGTGCTACCCAGTGCCCCACCGAGCCGCCCTTAGGATCCATCCGTTGCATAGTTTCTTTGAACCATTGCAAAGAGTGAGTTGTTTTTTTTCATGTGTATTTACAAAGGAACCTTTGTTTGACTTTGAAGAAACCTCTATGCAGTTTCTTTGATAAGTGCAATCAGGCATTGGTGTAATGCATGACACTGAGTCTTTCCTGGATCAGCAGAAGCAAGCTCGAGATGGCGACCCCAGAAAACATTCCTCAAGGTGCAAACAACGCCCTCTCCCAGGAGGTGGAAGATCTCCGCAAGCTCAACGACCTTCTGGGCATTTACGTCGACAACGCCCGTTCCCGGGAAGTGGGGAACGCCGGCTTGCGTTTGCGCATCACTGAATCCGAAACAGAGGTGTCCCGGCAGCTGACGGGCCTGAAGGCCGTTTTCGAGACGGAGCTGGCGGATGCCCGTGCGACTCTGGACTCTGAGGCCAAAGAGCGTGCACGTCTGGAGCTGGAGGTGAGCAAGCTGAGGGAGGAAATCAAGGAGCTGAAAGCAAGGTGAGGCCCGGCCATTTTATCAAAAATATGCCAACAACAAAATGGATGCTGGATATTAGTGCTGACATAATTGCTTTGCTGCTGGGGCCACATCCCAAGGAAAATCCTCCTCGTGACTAATTGCAGCTCAACATTGGACTTCCAGTTAACCATCCCATAGTCCAGGGGCGGGCAAACTTTTTGACTTGCGGGCCGAATTGGGTTCTAAATTTTGACCGGGGGGCCGAACCAGGAGCAGATGGATGTAGTGTTTGTGTGTAAAGGTCATATAAATGACATGTAAAGGTCATTGCATAAAAGCTTTTTACTTTTAGCATGGATTTTTTGAAAACAAATGCATTTATTAACAGCATTAAAAAAATATTTCACCAAAAAACTACTATCAGTGATTCTTATTAAATACGACATTGTTATGATGTATAACATTTTCCATCACTTCAGCGCCTGCAGGTCAGATTTATGAAATATGTTTATCTAATGAGGCAACATCACATCCAACGGCAAACATTCTGACCAAATACATCATCTTGAAGAATCAGCGAAAGAATACATCTAAATAAAGAAATCAATAGTATTGTTGGTTTCCCTTTTTTGCCAGTGCATCATAGTCTGGGGTAAAATTTGTTGTGGTAATTCTTAGGATAGAGCCGAGGTGTCGGTCCGTTAACCTAGATCTGTGACCGGCTTTGTTGACGTTCATGTGGCTGAACGTCACGTCGCGTACGTCGAGCCAAATTGGCCACTCTCTTTTAAACACTTGGCACTGTGTCCACCTTGCTTTTTCTTGGGCGACTCATTTTAATAGAAGGATTCCAGGGGAAGGTTTGTGGGTGGCTTTAGCGTAAAACTGTATCTGAAAACTCAGCACGCGAATTACGAGAATATTGACGTCACAGCCTACACTCAAAATTCGGCACTGATAGATGAAATGACTACGTACTACTGAGTACGCACATGTACTTGTGAGTGTGCACCGAGCTTTCTGACGGCTCCCGGGAGTAAATGCGCGGGCGGGCGGGCGCTTTCCCATCTACTGGGGAAACATAGTAATTGTAGGGAAAATGACCCCCCCAAACATTTATAATACACTTTATTCAGGTTTGGCGGGCCGGATTAAACGGCCCCGTGGGCCGGATGTGGCCCGCGGGCCGTAGTTTGCCCATGTCTGCCATAGTCGCATATCAACATAAATAGCACATTTGACTGCGTCCATCCATTTTCCATATTCCCAGTTTATTACACGATTATCATCACTATCGCTTATTTTTAATTCATGAGAATAAAGCTGAGTCATTCTCACGTCTCACGTAGGAGTTGCGCAAGGTCAAACGCCGGCACGAGTCTCGCATGGTGGATTTTGAAAACGCCCCCCAGGAAGATTATGAAAGTAAACTGCCCGAAGCCTTGATGAAGATGCGAAGCCAGCATGAACTTCAAATTAAACTCTACCTTCAAAAAGAGGTAACCATTTATCATTTGGACCTTAGAATCTGTCTCAGCTGCAAAAGTTTAAAAAGTCTGTGTTGACACTAGCTTGCAGCCCGTGATGCAAAAGTGAAAGATCTGGAGGAGGCTCTGTCTCCAAAGAGAGACCTCCTCGGGGAGAAAGACCGAGAAATGGTCGACATGAGGGAGCGGTTGGAGCAGAAGCTGGATAAGTATCAGGAGCTAATGGATTTCAAGCTAGCGTTGGATCTGGAGATAAGTGCCTACAGGAGCTGGATGAGTATCAGGAGCTAATGGATGTCAAGCTAGCGCTGGATATGGAGATAATTGCCTACAGGTAGGTGCTTGACAGCGAGGAGGAGAGGTGTGTGTGGCTTACAAACATACCACAACTTTTCCTCTCATAGCAATTAATGTCTCCACGTTTGTCCGCACGGTACGCTCGACCACGTCGGCCAGCGGGAAGAGGAAGCGTCCCAACGACACGGACAGCGAGGCTTCGAGCTTCGCCGGAAGCGCTGTGACTCGTACTCCCATCACCCAGCAGGCCTCTGCTAGCGGGCAGGTCACCGTGGATGAGGTGGAGCAGGACGGCAAATATGTCCGACTCAGCAATAAAGGAGATGAGGTCACAGTGGAACATCGCACATCTTACAAAATTTACACATTTTCCAGTAACGACTAACCTGTTGAGATCAATTTCAGCTGCACGGCACACGAGGAGCTCCAGCAGACCCGGATCCGACTGGAGTCCCTTTCGCACCCTAACCCGAACTCTAACAGGACGCCACTCAGAAGGGGAAGGAGTTCAGGACCCCAACAGCCTGGAGATCACAAACTCCGCCAGTGGCGAGCAGTGCTTGCATCCCACTACAGAGTCCCGGCACCATTCGTCACGGATGTAGACGCGCATTCCACCTTCTCGCGATGTTCCCCCTCGTACAATGGCCCGGTCCGCCCGCTAGCCGCTCCAGATGTACAGCAGAGTCCGGAATGTTGACGGTCAACCAAGTCCCAGTGAACACGAGCACACAGCAGTTACGCACTGTCCGGTTCGTAGATCTCAGCAGGCGAATGTCAACCATGTTGTTGTCCAGCGATCGAATATTCGCCAGAAGAATGGAAGGCACGGCCGGGCGAGCCGAGTTGGCTTCAGCCTCCTCGCACACCGCTTCCGACGCTCCCCAACCGGGGGAGGAATAGCAGAAGATGCTTAGATTCACATTATGATCATTCTGGAAGGACAGTGTGGTTCACTCTTGTGATGGTGGTACCACAACTGAGCCCTGCGAGCTCCATCAGCTGGTCCACACTGAAGCCGTACTCACTGAAGAGCTCCTCATCAATGCGCTGGGCTTCCTCTTGTCTGCAGAAGAAATACAAGTACCGTTTTTTTTCCATGTATAATGCGCAAAATTTAACTAATTTATTGTCCTAAAATCTGGGGTGCGCATTATACATGGGTACAAATAAATATATATTTTTTTTTTAATCCGGATATGATCCGGAGGCCGCCATTACAGATACGCTTTCTTCTCTAGTGTTCACTTCAAACACGCTCCATACGAACACAATGCTGTTGTATCAGACACTTGCTCGATCACCTGCTCGTTTGCTGTCACAATGTACCCTACACAAATCCGAAACATTTCTTTGCGATCGAGTTTGCTAGCGCATGTGCAGTGATACTGACCGGCAGAATAACATCCGGTTGTTCCCAAAGATTATCTAGCTGTTGGTGAGTCTGGTGGTGCGGGAGCGCAGGCTCCTGTACCTCTTCCCAGAGGGCAGATGATCAAACAAAGAGTCATATCAATATAATTTCTAGTAGTAGTGTGGTCGATTAATAAGTGGAAAGGGATGTGCAGACTACATGAATTTGTTTTCTTCAAAGTATTGTGGAACAGGATGTCCAGACAGGGAGGACATCTCAAGGCCGACGGGGAACGCGAATAACAACTTGTCGTGGTCCAGACACCTGTGCTGAGCAGGGGAAAACCCAAACGAGGAGGAGCTGGCCATCAACCATCGACCAATCACCACACAATATTTTGCATGCTTGAATATTCATATTATGTTTCTTTAAAACTGGGCAACCCAGAAGAATGTGTTGTCTTTTGATGGTCACAGAAGGCACACAAGTTTTTTGTGTTAAGGACCCGAGACCCAGGCGCCTGTATTAGCTTGCTTTGTCAGGATTACACAATTGGTCAATTCGGCCTAATTGATCTACTGGTCTTCTCTTTGACCGAACGAACTCGCAAAATTGTTAGGTGCGACATTGTGTGGATTTGGACATAACAACTCTTGTGTTAAGTGTTGATCGCAATTTGGAGTCAGATCAATAACTAAAATCCGTAGCCTAACACATTGAAAGGATTCAATGGGGAAAAAAAAGGTTCAAATAGTTGCAAGTTGCATCCTTTTTCTTTGGGAGGCGGTTCCAAGCCTTCCAGTTCAGCCCTTTCGTGATTCCACGCCCCGCGCACCACTAGTACCACGGCCCCACGTCAGATTCGGATCCAAAGTATGCAACTCGCAAAGAAGATTTCAACCTTGCCTCCTGAATTACCGTTTTTTTCCGTGGATAGTGCGCCCCCATGTATAATACGGACCCTAAAAATGGCATGCTGATGCTGAAAAAAAGCCTGTACCCATGTATAATACGCACCCAATTTTTATGAATTTTTTTTATGATTTTTTTTTTTTTTTTAAGTCCCAATGATCGTCACACACGCAGGGAGGCAATGGGTCCCATTTTTATAGTCTTTGGTATGGTCTTAACTAGGCTGGATGTAATCTTTTTTGTTGGCGTTGATTTCTCCGACTGCCCATAAACGCACCACCGCGCTCCGTGCGCGTACGGGAAAGAGGCGTGCGGACGTGAAAAAGGCGGCTCTGTATGGGAGAGACGTTGAAAAGGAATAAAAACAGCCTTGGAAACCAAAACTTGGTGATTTCAAGTTTCATTTCGAGGGACATTTGTCACGTCTCGTCCCCAGTTTTGCTATGTGTCTAGGTTGCCATAGTTTCTGTTCGCGTCGCCCCTCTCTTCCTGTGTCACCTCAATCGATGTAACGTGTTTTGTATTTAAGTCCTGTCTGCCCCTCGCTCACCGTCGGATCATTGCATGTGTTACTGTCATGATGTCTGTTTGCTTTCTGTTCCTGTCTTTGGTAATGTCACCCTGTCTTTTTGTTCCACGACTTTGTCGGTCAGTCCTGTTGTCGGTTTTGTTTTCTAAAAAAAAAAAAAAAAAAAAAAATCAAAAAAAAAAAATCAAAAATATTTTGTACCCATGTATAATGCGCACCCCAGATTTTAGGACAATAAATTCGTTAAATTTTGCGCACTATACACGGAAAAAAACGGTAATATTCAGGAGACAAGGTTCAAATCAGGCAATATATGATCAATAACATTTTTGGAATTGTTCTTTTTTTTTTTTTTGCAGATTAAAAAGAATGGCAACATTTTTTATTTTTTCACAAGTGGATTTAAATGGCCGATGAGGGGCATTGAACTCCAACATGTCAAGTGCTGCAATGTTCCAACTGCAGACAGAATAATAGAAAATATGAACTGTTTTTGTCTTTCAGACATTAACCCGCTCAATTATTCTCCAAAGAATAACGTAAAGCTCGAAACTAGCATCAAATAAAGTTGATCAGAGCTTGTCGCGGGTGAGAGGCGCCGCCGTGTGGTCACATAAGCAAACTACATGTTAAGATAAAAATAAAGTACAGTGCCGCACTGCACTATAGTGCAATAAAATTAAGTAAAATAAAACAAATGTAACTTAAAATGTAAAACCTGAACACATGATAAAAGCTAACTAAACCCAAACGTTGAGTTTGAGTCTTAAGTTCGAACTGGTACGTCTTCTTGAAATGACCTTAATACCTTCGTTTTGACGTCTTGCAGTAGCCGCAATGTTACACAGTTGCTAAATTCGAAAAATAGGACAAAAATGAATTCAATGATCGCTTGGGTGTAGAAATGAAACATTGCCGAAGCAGGAGTAAAACAACTCTGATAGAAAGCAAGTAAAAGTGTCAAACAGCTTAAAGATATAAAGAAAAGCGTTTGCAAAGAGTCTAAACCATATGTGTGTCAAACTCAAGGCCCGCGAGATCATTTTATATTATTGTTACTAATGGCCCGACGATATGAAGCGATGATAACACAATAAACTACAGATCCCATAATGCAGTGCTTTCGCTGCCTTGCTGAGCGTTTTTCCGCGGCAATCAGGACAAGTGCTTGTTGCTGCAAGTTATTGCGAAGCTAGCCCCTCATGATGCCGAAGAGAAACGTTGATTCTGAAAACAAAGCCTTTAAAAAGGTTGAGTATATGTTTACTGACATTGCCGGTAAGCCCGTTTGTCTCATGTGTGGCGCTAATGTGGCTGTATTGAAAGATTTTAATCTAAGACGGCACTATGAAACAAAACATCTGGATAACCTGAAAGACCTGAATGCAGAGCAGAATGACAGAAGGTAGAAGAGTTAAAGAAAAGGTAAAGAAGAAGCTGATATTCCAGCAGACGTTTTTCACCCGTTCAAAATCACAAAGTGAAGCTGCTGTGAAAGCGAATTTTATCGTGGCAGAGAAGATCGCCAAAGCAGGTTGTTATTGCTGAAAAGCACAAATTGGTGGAGAAGAAAGATCTCAGCAACCTCAACGATAGGGGTGTAAATCGCGGGTTTTGTCACGATACGATATAATATCGATATAAAGAACTACGATACGATATTTGCCGATATATCGCGATTTAGTGCTCTACGATCGATGTATACATTTTTTTAAATAAAAACTATAGAACAATATCCTGATTTATAACAATTCATACGCAAAATCAACAAAGTACTGCAAACTCTTTATTTAGGAAATTACAAGAGTATTGTAGTATACAAATTGCTTACTTTAACACTGAACTTTGATGTCGTGTTTTTTCTTTAAATGTGCGGCGAGATTTGTGCTCCCTGAATATTTGATCACCGCATGGCAGGATTTACAAACTGCACGTGTCTTGTTCGTTGAGCCATCTTTTCTTTGGAAACGAATGACTTGAAGCCTAAAGGGGAGCCAATTTCCTCGTCTTTTTGGACACTAGCCATAGCACCAGCCCAGGAGCCGCGTACTAGTTGTCGACTCCCCTTTCACGTGCAGCAACGCCGCGCACTGCTCCAGGGCTCGAAACTAACGATTGCCCGATTGCCCGGGGCAAGTAGCGATGGCAGACGGGCAAGTAGAATTTTTTCCTCACTTGCCCGAACTTGCCCTGCCATAATACCATGTTTTCAAGCTGTAAAAAGACGATTTTGTGCATAATTTCTCGCAACTTCTGCCGCTTCTGGTCCGACATTTTGTTTTCTAGGGAGCGGTTAGTTTCTCGTGTAAGTCTGCAATACATTGATACCGGCAAAGCGCTTCGTAATTAAATGCATGCTCTCTCACCCGTCCCTGGCTCTTCTGCGCCTGCGCACCAGCAGAGCTTGTTTCCGGTTGGCGGATACGAAGGCATATGAAGGCAAAACTTATAGTGGTGTCGTTTTTATTGCAAAAATGTGTCGGGCAAGTAAAAATCCACTCCAAAAAAATTCGGGCAAGTAAAATTTTGTTTCGGGCAAGTAAAATTTTCTCCAACTTGCCCGAGGGCAACTTGGGCAAAAAATAAGCTTCGAGCCCTGTGCTCCCTGCTCCCGGAAAGAGGAAGCAAGCAACAATGAACTGGATTTCAAAATAAAGTCGCGTCTAATGTCCGAGGTCAAACACGGCGATATAAATCGATGTTTACCTTAAGCATCGATGCCAATAAATCGTAGAGCATTATATGGATTAATCGATGTGTATCGATGTATCGTTACACCCCTACTCAACGACCGTCTGCAGCTGGAGGTGAGCAAGCTGAGGGAGGAAACTCCACACAGGTAGGGCCAGAGGTGGAATCGAACCAGCACCCACCTAACTGTGAGGCGGACGTGCTACCCAGTGCCCCACCGAGCCGCCCTTAGGATCCATCCGTTGCATAGTTTCTTTGAACCATTGCAAAGAGTGAGTTGGTTTTTTTTTTTTTATGTGTATTTACAAAGGAACCTTTGTTTGACTTTGAAGAAACCTCTATGCAGTTTCTTTGATAAGTGCAATCAGGCATTGGTGTAATGCATGACACTGAGTCTTTCCTGGATCAGCAGAAGCAAGCTCGAGATGGCGACCCCAGAAAACATTCCTCAAGGTGCAAACAACGCCCTCTCCCAGGAGGTGGAAGATCTCCGCAAGCTCAACGACCTTCTGGGCATTTACGTCGACAACACCCGTTCCCGGGAAGTGGGGAACGCCGGCTTGCTTTTGCGCATCACTGAATCCGAAACAGAGGTGTCCTGGCAGCTGACGGGCCTGAAGGCCGTTTTCGAGACCGAGCTGGCGGATGCCCGTGCGACTCTGGAGTCTGAGGCCAAAGAGCGTGCACGTCTGGAGCTGGAGGTGAGCAAGCTGAGGGAGGAAATCAAGGAGCTGAAAGCAAGGTGAGGCCCGGCCATTTTATCAAAAATATGCCAACAACAAAATGGATGCTGGATATTAGTGCTGACATAATTGCTTTGCTGCTGGGGCCACACCCCAAGGAAAATCCTCCTCGTGACTAATTGCAGCTCAACGTTGGACTTCCAGTTAACCATCCCATAGTCCAGGGGCGGGCAAACTTTTTGACTTGCGGGCCGAATTGGGTTCTAAATTTTGACCGGGGGGCCGAACCAGGAGCAGATGGATGTAGTGTTTGTGTGTAAAGGTCATATAAATGACATGTAAAGGGCATTGCATAAAAGCTTTTTACTTTTAGCATGGATTTTTTGAAAACAAATGCATTTATTAACAGCATTAAAAAAATATTTCACCAAAAAACTACTATCAGTGATTCTTATTAAATACGACATTATGATGTATAACATTTTCCATCACTTCAGCGCCTGCAGGTCAGATTTATGAAATATGTTTATCTAATGAGGCAACATCACATCCAACGGCAAACATTCTGACCAAATACATCATCTTGAAGAATCAGTGAAAGAATACATCTAAATAAAGAAATCAATAGTATTGTTGGTTTCCCTTTTTTGCCAGTGCATCATAGTCTGGGGTAAAATTTGTTGTGGTAATTCTTAGGATAGAGCCGAGGTGTCGGTCCGTTAACCTAGATCTGTGACCGGCTTTGTTGACGTTCATGTGGCTGAACGTCACGTCGCGTACGTCGAGCCAAATTGGCCACTCTCTTTTAAACACTCGGCACTGTGTCCACCTTGCTTTTTCTTGGGCGACTCATTTTAATAGAAGGATTCCAGGGGAAGGTTTGTGGGTGGCTTTAGCGTAAAACTGTATCTGAAAACTCAGCACGCGAATTACGAGAATATTGACGTCACAGCCTACACTCAAAATTCGGCACTGATAGATGAAATGACTACGTACTACTGAGTACGCACATGTACTTGTGAGTGTGCACCGAGCTTTCTGACGGCTCCCGGGAGTAAATGCGCGGGCGGGCGGGCGCTTTCCCATCTACTGGGGAAACATAGTAATTGTAGGGAAAATGACCCCCCCAAACATTTATAATACACTTTATTCAGGTTTGGCGGGCCGGATTAAACGGCCCCGTGGGCCGGATGTGGCCCGCGGGCCGTAGTTTGCCCATGTCTGCCATAGTCGCATATCAACATAAATAGCACATTTGACTGCGTCCATCCATTTTCCATATTCCCAGTTTATGTGTATATCTGTCATCTCAGGAACACGAAGAAAGAATCCGATCTGGCAGCAGCGCTGCAGAGGCTCAAAGACTTGGAAGCCTTGCTGAACTCCAAGGACGCGTCTTTGACGACAGCGTTAGGAGAAAAGCGTCGCCTTGAGACAAATAACGGAAGCCTTGAAGCCTTGCTGAACTCCAAGGACGCGTCTTTGACGACAGCGTTAGGGGAAAAGCCTCGCCTTGAGACAGAAAACCGAAGCCTTGCTGAACTCCAAGGACGCGTCTTTGACGACAGCGTTAGGGGAAAAGCGTCACCTTGAGACAGAAAACCGAAGCCTTGCTGAACAATAAGGATGCGTCTTTGACGACAGCGTTAGGGGAAAAGCCTCGCCTTGAGACAGAAAACCGAAGCCTTGAAGCCTTGCTGAACTCCAAGGACGCGTCTTTGACGACAGCGTTAGGAGAAAAGTGTAGCCTTGAGACAGAAAACCGAGATCTGAAGACACAGGTTGCCAAGGTGAATCTAATCACGATTAAATTACCGTGATGATTGTGTTAAAGTTGTTGCCACGTTTAGCTCGACACCAGCTTGGAGGATGCCCAAAATCAGCTGCAGGATGAGATGCTCAGGAGCGTGGATGGAGAGAATCGCATTCAAACCCTTAAAAAGGAGCTGGAGTTTCAAAAGAACCTGCATTCCGAGGTCGGACACGATTATCATCACGATCGCTTATTTAATTCATGAGAATAGAGCTGAGTCATTCTCACGTCTCACATAGGAGTTGCGCAAGGTCAAACGCCGGCACGAGTCTCACATGGTGGAGTTTGAAAACGCCCCCCAGGAAGATTATGAAAGCAAACTGCCCGACGCCTTGATGAAGATGGGAAGCCGGCATGAACTTCAAATTAAACTCTACATTCAAAAAGAGGTAACCATTTATCATTTGGACCTTAGAATCTGTCTCATCTGCAAAAGTCTAAAAAGTCTGTGTTGACACTAGCTTGCAGCCCGTGATGCAAAAGTGAAAGATCTGGAGGAGGCTCTGTCTCCAAAGAGGGGACACCATGCGTAGCCTCCTCGGGGAGAAAGACCGAGAAATGGCCTACATGCAGGAGCGGATGAACCAGCAGCTGGATGAGTATCAGGAGCTAATGGAGTTGGAAAACGCCCTCCAGGGAGATTATGAAAGCAAACTGCCCGACGCCTTGATGACGATGCGAAGCCAGCATGAACTTCAAATTAAACTCTACCTTCAAAAAGAGATAACCATTTATCATTTGGACCTTAGAATCTGTCTCAGCTGCAAAAGTTTAAAAAGTCTGTTGACACTAGCTTGCAGCCCGTGATGCAAAAGTGAAAGATCTGGAGGAGGCTCTGTCCCCAAAGAGGGGACACCATGCGTAGCCTCCTCGGGGAGAAAGACCGAGAAATGGCCGACATGCGGGAGCGGATGCACCAGCAGCTGGATGAGTATCAGGACCTAATGGAGTTGGAAAACGCCCCCCCAGGAAGATTATGAAAGCAAACTGCCCGACGCCTTGATGAAGATGCGAAGCCAGCATGAACTTCAAATTAAACTCTACCTTCAAAAAGAGATAACCATTTATCATTTGGACCATAGAATCTGTCTCAGCTGCAAAAGTCTAAAAAGTCTGTGTTGACACTAGCTTGCAGCCCGTGATGCAAAAGTGAAAGATCTGGAGGAGGCTCTGTCTCCAAAGAGGGGACACCATGTGTAGCCTCCTCGGGGAGAAAGACCGAGAAATGGCCGACATGCGGGAGCGGATGCACCAGCAGCTGGATGAGTATCAGGAGCTCATGGAGTTAGAAAACGCCCCCCCAGGACGATTATGAAAGCAAACTGCCCGGCGCCTTGATGAAGATGCAAAGCCAGCATGAACTTCAAATTAAACTCTACATTCAAAAAGAGGTAACCATTTATCATTTGGACCTTAGAATCTGTCTCATCTGCAAAAGTCTAAAAAGTCTGTGTTGACACTAGCTTGCAGCCCGTGATGCAAAAGTGAAAGATCTGGAGGAGGCTCTGTCTCCAAAGAGGGGACACCATGTGTAGCCTCCTCGGGGAGAAAGACCGAGAAATGGCCGACATGCGGGAGCGGATGCACCAGCAGCTAGATGAGTATCAGGAGCTCATGGAGTTGGAAAACGCCCTCTAGTACAATTATGAAAGCAAACTGCCCGACGCCTTGACGAAGATGCGAAGCCAGCATGAACTTCAAATTAAACTCTACATTCAAAAAGAGGTAACCATTTATCATTTGGACCTTAGAATCTGTCTCACCTGCAAAAGTCTAAAAATCTGTGTTGACACTAGCTTGCAGCCCGTGATGCAAAAGTGAAAGATCCGGAGGAGGCTCTGTCTCCAAAGAGGGTACACCATGCGTAGCCTCCTCGGGGAGAAAGACCGAGAAATGGCCGACATGCGGGAGCGGATGAACCAGCAGCTGGATGAGTATCAGGAGCTAATGGAGTTGGAAAACGCCCTCCAGGCAGATTATGTAAGCAAACTGCCCGACGCCTTGATGAAGATGCGAAGCCAGCATGAACTTCAAATTAAACTCTACCTTCAAAAAGAGGTAACCATTTATCATTTGGACCTTAGAATCGGTCTCAGCCGCAAAAGTTTAAAAAGTCTGTGTTGACACTAGCTTGCAGCCCGTGATGCAAAAGTGAAAGATCTGGAGGAGGCTCTGTCTCCAAAGAGGGGACACCATGTGTAGCATCCTCGGGGAGAAAGACGGAGAAATGGCCGACATGCGGGAGCGGATGCACCAGCAGCTGGAGGAGTATCAGGAGCTAATGGAGTTGGAAAACGCCCCCCAGGAAGATTATGAACGCAAACTGCCCGACGCCTTGATGAAGATGCGAAGCCAGCATGAACTTCAAATTAAACTCTACATTCAAAAAGAGATAACCATTTATCATTTGGACCTTAGAATCTGTCTCAGCTGCAAAAGTCTAAAAAGTCTGTGTTGACACTAGCTTGCAGCCCGTGATGCAAAACTGAAAGATCTGGAGGAGGCTCTGTCTCCAAAGAGGGGACACCATGTGTAGCCTCCTCGGGGAGAAAGACCGAGAAATGGCCGACATGCGGGAGCGGATGCACCAGCAGCTGGAGGAGTATCAGGAGCTAATGGAGTTGGAAAACGCCCCCCAGGAAGATTATGAACGCAAACTGCCCGACGCCTTGATGAAGTTGCGAAGCCAGCATGAACTTCAAATTAAACTCTACATTCAAAAAGAGATAACCATTTATCATTTGGACCTTAGGATCTGTCTCAGCTGCAAAAGTCTAAAAAGTCTGTGTTGACACTAGCTTGCAGCCCGTGATGCAAAAGTGAAAGATCTGGAGGAGGCTCTGTCTCCAAAGAGGGAACACCATGCGTAGCCTCCTCGGGGAGAAAGACCGAGAAATGGCCGACATGCGGGAGCGGATGCACCAGCAGCTGGATGAGTATCAGGAGCTAATTGAGTTGGAAAACGCCCCCCAGGAAGATTATGAAAGCAAACTGCCCGACGCCTTGATGAAGATGCGAAGCCAGCATGAACTTCAAATTAAACTCTACATTCAAAAAGAGGTAACCATTTATCATTTGGACCTCAGAATCTGTCTCAGCTGCAAAAGCTTAAAAAGTCTGTGTTGACACTAGCTTGCAGCCCGTGATGCAAAATTGAAGGATCTGGAGGAGGCTCTGTCTCCAAAGAGGGGACACCATGTGTAGCCCCCTCGGGGAGAAAGACCGAGAAATGGCCGACATGCGGGAGCGGATGCACCAGCAGCTGGATGAGTATCAGGAGCTAATGGAGTTGGAAAACGCCCCCCAGGAAGATTATGAAAGCAAACTGCCCGACGCCTTGATGAAGATGGGAAGCCGGCATGAACTTCAAATTAAACTCTACATTCAAAAAGAGGTAACCATTTTTCATTTTGACCTTAGAATCTGTCTCAGCTGCAAAAGTTTAAAAAGTCTGTGTTGACACCAGCTTGCAGCCCGTGATGCAAAAGTGAAAGATCTGGAGGAGGCTCTGTCTCCAAAGAGAGACCTCTTCGGGGAGAAAGACCGAGAAATGGTCGACATGAGGGAGCGGTTAGAGCAGAAGCTGGATAAGTATCAGGCGCTAATGGATTTCAAGCTAGCGTTGGATCTGGAGATAAGTGCCTACAGGAGCTGGATGAGTATCAGGAGCTAATGGATGTCAAGCTAGCGCTGGATATGGAGATAATTGCCTACAGGTAGGTGCTTGACAGCGAGGAGGAGAGGTGTGTGTGGCTTACAAACATACCACAACTTTTCCTCTCATAGCAATTAATGTCTCCACGTTTGTCCGCACGGTACGCTCGACCACGTCGGCCAGCGGGAAGAGGAAGCGTCCCAACGACACGGACAGCGAGGCTTCGAGCTTCGCCGAAAGCGCTGTGACTCGTACTCCCATCACCCAGCAGGCCTCTGCTAGCGGGCAGGTCACCGTGGATGAGGTGGAGCAGGACGGCAAATATGTCCGACTCAGCAATAAAGGAGATGATGTCAGTGGATGTGTCAAAGTGGAACAGCGCACATCTTACAAAATGTACACACTTTCCAGTAACGACTAACCTGTTGAGATCAATTTCAGCTGCACGGCGCACGAGGAGCTCCAGCAGACCCGGATCCGACTGGAGTCCCTTTCGCACCCTAACCCTAACTCTAACAGGACGCCACGCAGAAGGGGGGAAGGAGTTCAGGACCCCAACAGCCTGGAGATCACAAACTCCGCCAGTGGCGAGCAGTGCTTGCATCCCACTACAGAGTCCCGGCACCATTCGTCACGGATGTAGACGCGCATTCCACCTTCTCGCGATGTTCCCCCTCGTACAATGGCCCGGTCCGCCCGCTAGCCGCTCCAGATGTACAGCAGAGTCCGGAATGTTGACGGTCAAGCAAGTCCCAGTGAACACGAGCACACAGCAGTTATGCACTGTCCGGTTCGTAGATCTCAGCAGGCGAATGTCAACCATGTTGTTGTCCAGCGATCGAATATTCGCCAGAAGAATGGAAGGCACGGCCGGGCGAGCTGAGTTGGCTTCAGCCTCCTCGCACACCGCTTCCGACGCTCCCCAACCGGGGGAGGAATAGCAGAAGATGCTTAGATTCACATTATGATCATTCTGGAAGGACAGTGTGGTTCACTCTTGTGATGGTGGTACCACAACTGAGCCCTGCGAGCTCCATCAGCTGGTCCACACTGAAGCCGTACTCACTGAAGAGCTCCTCATCAATGCGCTGGGCTTCCTCTTGTCTGCAGAAGAAATACAAGTACCGTTTTTTTCCATGTATAATGCGCAAAATTTAACTAATGTATTGTCCTAAAATCTGGGGTGCGCATTATACATGGGTACAAATAAATATATATATATTTTCTAATCCGGATATGATCCGGAGGCCGCCATTACAGATACGCTTTCTTCTCTGGTGTTCACTTCAAACACGCTCCATACGAACACAATGCTGTTGTATCAGACACTTGCTCGATCACCTGCTCGTTTGCTGTCACAATGTACCCTACACAAATCCGAAACATTTCTTTGCGATCGAGTTTGCTAGCGCATGCGCAGTGATACTGACCGGCAGAATAACATCCGGTTGTTCCCAAAGATTATCTTTTTTCTGAAATAATTTTACATTTACGGACTTAAGTAGGAGTCAAAATTTGGGTGCGTATTATACATGGGTACGGGCTTTTTTCCAGCATCAACATGCCATTTTTAGGGTGCGTATTATACATGGGGGCGCACTATACACGGAAAAAAACGGTATGACGAAAACTAGACGTCACTTTAAATTGTATTTATAAAACATACCCAAGGTACTTGATGCTCTGGGCCATGATGGAAGATTGTCTGCTACTGTGACAGTTCTTCTGGTGGTTGTTAGCTGAAGGTGAAAGTGGGCATTTCCCTGTTTGAGCAAAAACTGCTGCGGCCCGTGAGGTCACCAGAAAGCCGATGCCAAAAAGAGTCCGCACACTCAGCATTCAGATGGTCCTGCAATGGTAAACAGCAAATCTTCTTCATGCAATTTGTAGTGATGGCTGATTGTTAGCATGTCTTGAATTCTTGCCGACTGTTAGGGTTTGCAGGATATGTTAGGGTTTGCAGAATATCTTCATCGTATGATTATTTTGGAATGTAACCTGTAATAATTTACCTAGCTTGTCCTGTCTGAACAAAAGTAGTAGAACAAAGTGCTAAGATCTTTTCAACCGATTGACTAGCTGCAGAGGAAGCAATCAAAGTTGCTTTGTTTACAAAAAGTCGTAAAAGGCCCCCTGCTATGCTTTGATCAGCAGGGAAGGGGCTTCACCCCATCCTGTCTTCCCACACCCCCACTTTCAACCCCACTCTTGTTTCTCTCAATAAATATGCACCTGATGAGGCCAGAGTCAGACTTCCATTCGACCATCGCTGTAAGCACAGCTATGAATGGACTCTCCACTTGCAGGTGTCTAAAAGGACTTGCTTGTCTCCTGTGTGGTTCTTGCAAAATAAGTTAGAGTGAGCACCACCCTAACAACGACAACCAGAGATTACTAAAGATTAGTGACACTCACCAAATGCACGCCAATATCCCGTTAAGAATGCAACATTTTGGTTAAATGCCATGCAATAACACAACTGTATACACCTCAGGGACAAACACATCACACCTCAGTACGATTACAGTATTGTGTTGTTTTGTAAACAACGGGGCTGACACTGAGGGGAGGGAATCGCAGCAGCATTGGTTCGAATGTGAAAGTTCTCCTCGCCAGTTTGTGCTGCCATGCTGCAACATCTCGCTTCCACCAACGTCTCTGGGGATGGCCGGTAAGTAGGACACAGTGTGGTTTTCAGATTTTTGATCATTTAATAAGGAACGCTATTGTTCCGCTCTTGCACTTTTTTTCTTTTTTTTTGGAACAAAATAAAACTTCATGGGGAGTTTGATTGAAATCCTTTTAAAATGTAGGATTCAGAACGGCTTTGTGTAGAAGAGGGAGTTTTTTTTTTTTTTCTGACATCGTGTACTCACCCTGGGTAAGTGTGTGTGCGCGGTGCGATGCTCCGTTGAGTTGCGGACCGCAGCACATCAAGAGGGGTCATCATTACGTAGAACTGACCTGGACACAAGCAATAAAAGCTTAATTGTTAGTATTATTACTCGACATTTTTTATTCGGTTCGAAGACCATATAAAGCAGTGCTTCTCAATTATTTTCTGTTACGCCCCCCCCCTTAGCAAGAAGAAAACTATTCGCGCCCCCCCCCCCCCTCCCCACCGTGACTATCCTAACTTGTCTTGTAAGTCGTAAAATGTTGCACTGTCGCAAACGTCACAGAAGTAAAAATGAGAGCGCCACTGCCCCCTGCTGGGAAGATGCGCAATTACACTTTATTCTAGTACTGCAAAAAAAAAAGCCTGTTCCCCAGGGTCACACGCGCCCCCCCCAGGTATAGCACGGCGCCCCCCAAGGGGGGCGCGCCCCACTATTTGAGAAGCACTGATATAAAGTGAAAGTATGTAAACAAACCTGCCCCCTGTGTGATTGTGGGTTCAGAGGTCGTTTGCACCGACACTGCTGTGGCTCTCCCGTCGGTGACAGCGGCGGCGGGAAAGTAGGCAAAACGTGTCTCTCCTGCTACCGTCTCCCCGACAGGACTGCCCACGTTACTGAAAGGGTTCTGGATCACAGCCTGGATGGTAAAGAATGAATCCATCAAAAAAAAAAAAAAAAAAAATCAATCACTGTTGAAACCACCATCATCGTATGTTTTGCTTTGTTCTTAAAATCAAATTAAAATGTCGCCGATTCAGTAATATTTACATGTTCACGCACCTGAGGTGCTCCTGCAAATGCTGCGGCGGAGACGACGCTAACAGCAGCAGTGGCGTCGGAGGATGGATCAATGTTGTCGTCTGTCACCTGGACGACACGATAGGTTACCTTGAGAGAGAGCAGGAACAGTGTTGGAATCATACTAGAACGGAAACAACACCTACCGTATTTTCCGCACTATCAGGCGCACTTAAGAACTTACATTTTACTCAAAAAAACACAGTGCGCCTTATAATGCAGAGCGCCTTATATATGGATCAATTGATGAATTTGTTGATCCATACTGGTTGTACACAGTACTCTGCCAAAATGTTTCAGTACGTTTTAGTACGATTAGTAGATTACAAGGTCGCATTGCTTCCCACCATTACGGCAACCGTGGTCAGGGGGCGTCACTAAATAGCTGTTATACCCGTGAGGCTGTTTCATTTCAAAATAGTATGCTCCGTTAATGTTTCCAGTAAATACACGGATTGATATGGAAGGGAAACAGAGGTAAGCAGTACCAATGTGTTAGATCGAACTTTAGTCAGTTCCGATCGTTTTATAGGAGATCGTTTAAGAAACGCGATTGTTTACACTTTGCTGAGGCTCATGGGAGATTGCGAGCTGAGGCTCATGGGAGTTTGCGGGTGGCTAATGCTATCATGATAGTTGCTATACACACCAGACTATTTCATGTCAAAATAGGCTGCTCTGTTAATATTTCGAGTAAATCTACGGATCGATATGGAGGGGAAACATAGGTAAGCAGTACCGACGTTAGCTCAAACTTTAGTCAGTTCTGATCATTTTATAGGAGATTGTTTGAGAAACGTGATTATTCACAGAGGGCTCATTGGTTATTGGCTAGTGGATGCATACGGCAACCCTAGTCAACCTCAGTTTGTTGCAGTATAGCTTCTATTTTATGCGCCTTTTAATCCGGTGCGCCCTATATATGAAATAATTTCCAAAATAAAAAATTCAATGCCTTATAATCCAGTGCGCCTTTTGGTGCGAAAAATAGGGTAATTAAGTCTTTACCTGACCGCCATTATTGTCTGTGCAAAACTGGTACTGGACATTGTGGTCAGAGAACGCAGCCTGTTGGACAGCAGAAATGGTCCCAGCTGACTGATCCTCTACTTCCCCTGTAAATAAAGCAAACCAAAATTGGGCACATATGAGCCAGTTAAGTATTGCACAAGTATGTCACATAATGTTAAATATTAGAACATAACAAATATCCTAGAATATTCTAGAAGCAGCTCCGTTTTGCTCCTCTTATTTATTGTGTTATTTGTTTATTTATTATTTATTTATTTATTTATTTATTTATTGTTTGTGCCTTCTTGTTTTATTTTGTGTCGTTTACTTGTATGTCTATCGCGTACTATGTCTCGTCACCGTGGGATAGAGGAAACGTAATTTCGATTTATTTGTGTGTCTTGATATGTGAAGAGATTGACAATAAAGCAGACTTTGACTTTAGACTATGAAATAAATATCAGACCTTCTTCCTGTAACTGCTCAATGTCGTCGGGTTCCTGTTTGTCGTGACTGCAAAAAAGTGAAGACGTTATTTTGTCCAAAGAATAACCAAATAAAGTTGATCAGCGCTTGTCGCGGGTGAGCGGCGCCGCCGTGTGGTCACATGAGCAAACTACATGTTAAGACAAAAAATAATAAAGTACAGTGCCGCACTGCATTAAGTAAAATAAAACAAACGTAACTTAAAATGTAAAACCTGAATACATGCTAAAGGCTAAGTAGACCTGTAGTATCGCTGATGTTATTTTATCGCGAGAACAGAAAATGACTAGAGAGAGAGCAAGGAACTAGCAGCTAACAAGAAACGGACATGTGGAAATAAAAGAGTTGAAGTTAAACAAAGACTGTTTTATTGAGGAACACAACATTTTGGCGACGAGGAAACGGTTTACCACGAACCCAGAAGCAAGAAAGGACGACTAGGATTCTACGTCCATACTGGAAGAAAAAAAAAAAAGGTGAGACGACAACTGTATCGTGTTGACCATGTCGAACGGCGATGGTGCCGGAGCCGCGCTGGGACACGCTGCACCTGAACCCAGGTACGCCCAACTGAACGCGCCTGCTGCGTTGAACCTTGGGGCATCTGATTTATTCACAGAATATAGCCTGTGGAAGGACTCCTACGGTTTTTTCGAAGTTGCCAGTGGAACTATTAATGCACCAGACTTAGTGAGGAGGGCCACATTACTGCATTGCATTGGAGCACCTACGCAAAGAATTTTTGCCAATCTACCTGGAAGCAAAAGTACGTATGCACAGACTGTTGCTGCTCTAGACTCGTATTTCACACCACGAAGAAATGTAGTCCTGGAGAGACACAAGTTTAGACAGAGAGCTCAGTGTACTGATGAGTCAGTAGATGCTTTTGTGAATGCGTTAAGAGAATTGGCGAAATCATGTGACTTTGGTGCACTGGAGGACGATATGACAGATAAGAGATCAAATAGTGGAAAATGTGCAATGAGAAAGCTGCGTGACAAACTGCTTCAGGAAGATGGACTGAGTTTAGATAGAGCATTGTCAACTGCAAGAGCTTTTGAAGCAGCACAGGCAGAATCTAAACTTTTCAGACACATTTGAGGAACGGGAGGGACTTCCTGACGAGAACCGGTACATTGTCCTTTCTCTCTCCCTCCACACATGCTCTTTCTTACACACTCTCTCCATTTTCCTGCCCTCCTCACGGGTTTTCCTCCATCTGCGTGCAGAACTTCCCAAGGTGTTTCTCCTGCAGAAGACGCCTTCCTCACCGGTCACCTGCCACGCCACAGGTTTCTACCCCAAGACATCGTCCCTCTTTTGGCGATGTAAACCTGCATGAATATGCATTTGATTAATTATGGAAAAGCTAATGTACAGTAATGAAATGTTCGACAGTCGAGTCTTTGCAATTACTGATGAACATTTCACGGTAACGGCAATCAAGTTGTATCTTTCAGAAAAAAAACATTGTATAGCCTCCTGAATAGACAATATATGATCAATTACGCTATTGGAATTGTTTTTGGCAAATTGAAGATGGCAAAAGTTATGCAATTATATTTCTTTCACAAGTGGATTTAAATCGCTGATGAGGGACATCCCGCTGGAACAATTGTCAATTCACTGACAGGTTTGAGCGAAAGAATGCGCTTGGATAAACATCAACTCCGACATGTCAAGTGCTGCAATGTCCCAGCTGCAGACAAAGTCATTGAAAATATGAATTGCACAAGATTGCCCAATGTAAAAGCAGAGCAAGATCATGTGTGTCATTTTTGTTTTTGTCTTTCAGTCATTCACACGTTCAATTATTTTAAGATGGGCTCTCAAGTTGCAACGCTACCAGAGTACTTGGTGATGGCCTATGTTGATGGCGTTCAGATTCTGCAGTTTGACAGCTACCACAGGGAAACGAAAGCAATACATGACTGGGTGAACAAAATCACAGAAGATGATCCGCACTTCTGGAAGAGAGAGACGGAGTTCAATATTGGGAATGAGCAGGTCATGAAAGTCAACATTGAAACCGCTAAAAAGCGCTTCAACCAAACTGGAGGTTTGTTTACGCCAGCTCGTAAAATTCATTTCATGTGCTGGTACGCTTCATGACTAATAAACAGACGTGTCACTGGTGGCTCCTCTCCGATTACCGTCACTGAATCTTGTGTGCGATCCTTTCAGGTGTTCACATGATTCAAGTGATGA
This sequence comes from Syngnathus typhle, assembly GCF_033458585.1. NCBI lineage: Eukaryota > Metazoa > Chordata > Actinopteri > Syngnathiformes > Syngnathidae > Syngnathus > Syngnathus typhle. The sequence continues at coordinate 168,365 of NW_026871988.1, read as the reverse complement.
GAGGCTGTGAATGGGATGATGAGACGGGTGAGGTTGATGGTTGGCAGCACATCCGTTACAACGGAGAAGACTTCCTATCATTTGAGGCGAAGACGATGACATGGATTGCAGCAAATCCACAAGCTTTCATCACCAAATTGAAATTGGACCAAATAGACGTGTTGAATGAAGCCAGGAAGAATATACTCATTGAGGAGTGTCCTTTTGAGTTGAAGAAACATGTGAGCAACGGGAGGGACTACCTGACGAGAACCGGTACGTTGCCTTCTTACGTCTTCTCTCAACCTCACACACACACTTTCTGTTTTTCCTTTCTTCCCGAGCTCTTCATCTGTCGTGCTCTTCTTACGTGTTTCCGTCCATCTATGAACCTGCGTGCAGAGCTTCCCAAGGTGTTTCTCCTGCAGAAGACGCCTTCCTCTCCGGTCACCTGCCACGCCACGGGTTTCTACCCCAAAACATCATTCCTCTTTTGGAGGAAGAACAGCGAGGAGATCCACAAGGACGTTGAGATGGGGGAGACCCTCCCCAATCACGATGGAACCTTCCAGACCTCGGTCCACCTGAAAGTGGAGGTGACGCCCGCCGCGGAGCAGGAGTACGAATGCGTGTTCCGGCTAGCCGGCGTCTCAGATGACATCGTCATCAAGCTGGACGCCGGAAGCATCCTGAGCAACCAGGGTGAGCGTTTGTCACGGCTCAGACACGTCCCATTGGCTGTCGGGCTCCCGTGACGGCTCGGTGTCACGACAACAGTCGTTCACGTGTCTCTCTTCATTGCACACGCTTTGCCTTGTGCAAAAGAGCAAGACTGGAAGAATGCGGTGGCCATCGCCATCCCGTTGGTGGTCCTCGCTCTGGTGGCGGTGGTGGCGGCGGCGATGGTCCTTGCCAAGCGTCTCAAATCCAAACAAGGTGAGCGACAAATGTTTTCTCCGTCAGGAACATCCAAAGAGAACATTGTTTGCTTCGCGTCGTTTGTGACCATTCCTAATCGCTTCTTGCTTCTCTTTTATTCATATACTCTCAAGCCGAAAAGAAAAGAAGAAGAAGAAGAAGAAGGACAATTAAGTAAGTCAAATGTTTTCTGCTTCCTTTGAGCCACAATAACAAGGCAGCCATGTCAAGGTTTGATTCAAAGCTTAAGAGTCAATGAGGAGTCGCGTCGAAAAATGTCAGCTGGGTTCTGTGACAATGTTCACACGTTTGTTGATGTCAAGGCCATTGTTGTGCAAAAAAAGTACACTATTGCCCTGAGATACGAGCCAAATATGTTCAGCAACCACACTTGCAAATGCTTTTTTTTTCCGTTGAAAGGAATGGACATGACATTCTTCATCAAAATTGTTGTGTGTAATTTAACGTTCCGTCATGTTTGCGCTCTTTTAGCTGTTTCCACCTACTGTGAGTCATGAGAGGCAGTTGCTGTCACCTGGTGAGTTAGCTCATGCTTATTACACGTGGTCTTTGGCTTCTGGAGGTGGGTTAGGAAACATTTGGAAACACTATTTTGCTCCTCTTTCTTCAGGTGTTGGAATTCTTTCAGAGGACTTTCTCATCGCGCCGCACTGCATCGATAGACATTCTCATGAAGGTTCGTGAGTAGGTCCTGCAGGATCTGGTGAGGCGTTTTGACCGAACCGTGCTGCTGATCACCAACAACCTGAAGACTATCGAGGCCGATCAGATTGCGGTGATAGGCGCGGGCGGCGTTCGGGAGCGAGGAACCCACCGCTAGCTGATGGAAAAGAATGGCATGTAGTCTCAACTGAAAGAGAAGTTCGCCATCGCTGGAAGCTAACGCCTTCAGAAGCACTGACATGCATTTACAACCTGGATTTATCCATGAAGTTTTTTTCTTAAAAAAATGAATTCACGTGTACTCAATGTATCACAGACTCAAAAGAAAATGTCATTAATTTCCAGTTTGTAGTAAAGGGAAATGTACTTTCGGCAGTTTGCAAACACATTTGATTAAGGCTGCGTTAGACACATATAAAGTCAAAGTCAAAGTCTGCTTTATTGTCAATCCCTTCATATGTCAAGACACACAAAGAAACCGAAATTCCGTTTCCTCGATCCCACGGTGATGAGACATAGTACACGATAGACATACAAGTAGACGACACAAAATAAAAACAAGAAGGCACAAATAATAAATAATATGAGTGATGAATAAATAATAAACAAATAACCCAATAAATAAGAGGAGCAAAACTGAGCCAGTGTGCATACAGCAGACAGTAAGCATAGCGCCAAGTACAGGACGCTACGCAGAAAGGGGGAGCGAGTTCAGGATCCTAACAGCCTGGAGTATGAAGCTGTTGGTGAGTCTGGTGGTGCGGGAGCGCAGGCTCCTGTACCTCTTCCCAGAGGGCAGATGATCAAACAAAGAGTCATATCAATATAATTTCTAGTAGTAGTGTGGTCGATTAATAAGTGGAAAGGGATGTGCAGACTACATGAATTTGTTTTCTTCAAAGTATTGTGGAACAGGATGTCCAGACAGGGAGGACATCTCAAGGCCGATGGGGAACGCGAATAACAACTCGTCGTGGTCCAGACACCTGTGCTGAGCAGGGGAAAACCCAAACGAGGAGGAGCTGGCCATCAACCATCGACCAATCACCACACAATATTTTGCATGCTTGAATATTCATATTATGTTTCTTTAAAACTGGGCAACCCAGAAGAATGTGTTGTCTTTTGATGGTCACAGAAGGCACACAAGTTTTTTGTGTTAAGGACCCGAGACCCAGGCGCCTGTATTAGCTTGCTTTGTCAGGATTACACAATTGGTCAATTCGGCCTAATTGATCTACTGGTCTTCTCTTTGACCGAACGAACTCGCAAAATTGTTAGGTGCGACATTGTGTGGATTTGGACATAACAACTCTTGTGTTAAGTGTTGATCGCAATTTGGAGTCAGATCAATAACTAAAATCCGTAGCCTAACGCATTGAAAGGATTCAATGGGGGGAAAAAAAGGTTCAAATAGTTGCAAGTTGCATCCTTTTTCTTTGGGAGGCGGTTCCAAGCCTTCCAGTTCAGCCCTTTCGTGATTCCACGCCCCGCGCACCACTAGTACCACGGCCCCACGTCAGATTCGGATCCAAAGTATGCAACTCGCAAAGAAGATTTCAACCTTGCCTCCTGAATTAATATTCAGGAGACAAGGTTCAAATCAGGCAATATATGTTCAATAACTTTATTGGAATTGTTCTTTTTCTTTTTTTTTTTGCAGATTAAAAAGAATGGCAACATTTTTTAGTTTTTCACAAGTGGATTTAAATGGCCGATGAGGGGCATTGAACTCCAACATGTCAAGTGCTGCAATGTTCCAACTGCAGACAGAATAATAGAAAATATGAACTGTTTTTGTCTTTCAGACATTAACCCGCTCAATTATTCTCCAAAGAATAACGTAAAGCTCGAAACTAGCATCAAATAAAGTTGATCAGAGCTTGTCGCGGGTGAGAGGCGCCGCCGTGTGGTCACATAAGCAAACTACATGTTAAGATAAAAATAAAGTACAGTGCCGCACTGCACTATAGTGCAATAAAATTAAGTAAAATAAAACAAATGTAACTTAAAATGTAAAACCTGAACACATGATAAAAGCTAACTAAACCCAAACGTTGAGTTTGAGTCTTAAGTTCGAACTGGTACGTCTTCTTGAAATGACCTTAATACCTTCGTTTTGACGTCTTGCAGTAGCCGCAATGTTACACAGTTGCTAAATTCGAAAAATAGGACAAAAATGAATTCAATGATCGCTTGGGTGTAGAAATGAAACATTGCCGAAGCAGGAGTAAAACAACTCTGATAGAAAGCAAGTAAAAGTGTCAAACAGCTTAAAGATATAAAGAAAAGCGTTTGCAAAGAGTCTAAACCATATGTGTGTCAAACTCAAGGCCCGCGAGATCATTTTATATTATTGTTACTAATGGCCCGACGATATGAAGCGATGATAACACAATAAACTACAGATCCCATAATGCAGTGCTTTCGCTGCCTTGCTGAGCGTTTTTCCGCGGCAATCAGGACAAGTGCTTGTTGCTGCAAGTTATTGCGAAGCTAGCCCCTCATGATGCCGAAGAGAAAAGTTGATTCTGAAAACAAAGCCTTTAAAAAGGTTGAGTATATGTTTACTGACATTGCCGGTAAGCCCGTTTGTCTCATGTGTGGCGCTAATGTGGCTGTATTGAAAGATTTTAATCTAAGACGGCACTATGAAACAAAACATCTGGATAACCTGAAAGACCTGAATGCAGAGCAGAATGACAGAAGGTAGAAGAGTTAAAGAAAAGGTAAAGAAGAAGCTGATATTCCAGCAGACGTTTTTCACCCGTTCAAAATCACAAAGTGAAGCTGCTGTGAAAGCGAATTTTATCGTGGCAGAGAAGATCGCCAAAGCAGGTTGTTATTGCTGAAAAGCACAAATTGGTGGAGAAGAAAGATCTCAGCAACCTCAACGATAGGGGTGTAAATCGCGGGTTTTGTCACGATACGATATAATATCGATATAAAGAACTACGATACGATATTTGCCGATATCTTAAAGCCTGCTGCGATTCATTCACGATATATCGCGATCATAGTGCTCTACGATCGATGTATACATTTTTTTTAAATAAAAACTATAGAACAATATCCTGATTTAGAACAATTCATACGCAAAATCAACAAGGTACTGCAAACTCTTTATTTAGGAAATTACAAGAGTATTGTAGTATACAAATTGCTTACTTTAACACTGAACTTTGATGTCGTGTTTAAATGTGCGGCGAGATTTGTGCTCCCTGAATATTTGATCACCGCATGGCAGGATTTACAAACTGCACTTGTCTTGTTCGTTGAGCCATCTTTTCTTTGGAATCCAAAGTGCTTCCAAACGAATGACTTGAAGCCTAAAGGGGAGCCAATTTCCTCGTCTTTTTGGACACTAGCCATAGCACCAGCCCAGGAGCCGCGTACTAGTTGTCGACTCCCCTTTCACGTGCAGCAACGCCGCGCACTGCTCCCTGCTCCCGGAAAGAGGAAGCAAGCAACAATGAACTGGATTTCAAAATAAAGTCGCGTCTAATGTCCGAGGTCAAACACGGCGATATAAATCGATGTTTACCTTTAGCATCGATGCCAATAAATCGTAGAGCATTATATGGATTAATCGATGTGTATCGATGTATCGTTACACCCCTACTCAACGACCGTCTGCAGCTGGAGGTGAGCAAGCTGAGGGAGGAAACTCCACACAGGTAGGGCCAGAGGTGGAATCGAACCAGCACCCACCTAACTGTGAGGCGGACGTGCTACCCAGCGCCCCACCGAGCCGCCCTTAGGATCCATCCGTTGCATAGTTTCTTTGAACCATTGCAAAGAGTGAGTTTTTTTTTATTTTTTTTTTTATGTGTATTTACAAAGGAACCTTTGTTTGACTTTGAAGAAACCTCTATGCAGTTTCTTTGATAAGTGCAATCAGGCATTGGTGTAATGCATGACACTGAGTCTTTCCTGGATCAGCAGAAGCAAGCTCGAGATGGCGACCCCAGAAAACATTCCTCAAGGTGCAAACAACGCCCTCTCCCAGGAGGTGGAAGATCTCCGCAAGCTCAACGACCTTCTGGGCATTTACGTCGACGACGCCCGTTCCCGGGAAGTGGGGAACGCCGGCTTGCGTTTGCGCATCACTGAATCCGAAACAGAGGTGTCCCGGCAGCTGACGGGCCTGAAGGCCGTTTTCGAGACGGAGCTGGCGGATGCCCGTGCGACTCTGGACTCTGAGGCCAAAGAGCGTGCACATCTGGAGCTGGAGGTGAGCAAGCTGAGGGAGGAAATCAAGGAGCTGAAAGCAAGGTGAGGCCCGGCCATTTTATCAAAAATATGCCAACAACAAAATGGATGCTGGATATTAGTGCTGACATAATTGCTTTGCTGCTGGGGCCACACCCCAAGGAAAATCCTCCTCGTGACTAATTGCAGCTCAACATTGGACTTCCAGTTAACCATCCCATAGTCCAGGGGCGGGCAAACTTTTTGACTTGCGGGCCGAATTGGGTTCTAAACTTTGACCGGGGGGCCGAACCAGGAGCAGATGGATGTAGTGTTTGTGTGTAAAGGTCATATAAATGACATGTAAAGGTCATTGCATAAAAGCTTTTTACTTTTAGCATGGATTTTTTGAAAACAAATGCATTTATTAACAGCATTAAAAAAATATTTCACCAAAAAACTACTATCAGTGATTCTTATTAAATACGACATTGTTATGATGTATAACATTTTCCATCACTTCAGCGCCTGCAGGTCAGATTTATGAAATATGTTTATCTAATGAGGCAACATCACATCCAACGGCAAACATTCTGACCAAATACATCATCTTGAAGAATCAGTGAAAGAATACATCTAAATAAAGAAATCAATAGTATTGTTGGTTTCCCTTTTTTGCCAGTGCATCATAGTCTGGAGTAAAATTGGTTGTGGCAATTCTTCGGATAGAGCCGAGGTGTCGGTCCGTTAACCTAGATCTGTGACTGGCTTTGTTGACGTTCATGTGGCTGAACGTCACGTCGCGTACGTCGAGCCAAATTGGCCACTCTCTTTTAAACACTCGGCACTGTGTCCACCTTGCTTTTTCTTGGGCGACTCATTTTAATAGAAGGATTCCAGGGGAAGGTTTGTGGGTGGCTTTAGCGTAAAACTGTATCTGAAAACTCAGCACGCGAATTACGAGAATATTGACGTCACAGCCTACACTCAAAATTCGGCACTGATAGATGAAATGACTACGTACTACTGAGTACGCACATGTACTTGTGAGTGTGCACCGAGCTTTCTGACGGCTCCCGGGAGTAAATGCGCGGGCGGGCGGGCGCTTCCCCATCTACTGGGGAAACATAGTGATTGTAGGGAAAATGACCCCCCCAAACATTTATAATACAATTTATTCAGGTTTGGCGGGCCGGATTAAACGGCCCCGTGGGCCGGATGTGGCCCGCGGGCCGTAGTTTGCCCATGTCTGCCATAGTCGCATATCAACATAAATAGCACATTTGACTGCGTCCATCCATTTTCCATATTCCCAGTTTATTACACGATTATCATCACTATCGCTTATTTTTAATTCATGAGAATAAAGCTGAGTCATTCTCACGTCTCACGTAGGAGTTGCGCAAGGTCAAACGCCGGCACGAGTCTCGCATGGTGGAGTTTGAAAACGCCCCCCAGGAAGATTATGAAAGTAAACTGCCCGACGCCTTGATGAAGATGAGAAGCCAGCATGAACTTCAAATTAAACTCTACCTTCAAAAAGAGGTAACCATTTATCATTTGGACCTTAGAATCTGTCTCAGCTGCAAAAGTTTAAAAGTCTGTTGACACTAGCTTGCAGCCCGTGATGCAAAAGTGAAAGATCTGGAGGAGGCTCTGTCTCCAAAGAGGGGACACCATGCGTAGCCTCCTCGGGGAGAAAGACCGAGAAATGGCCGACATGCGGGAGCGGATGAACCAGCAGCTGGATGAGTATCAGGAGCTAATGGAGTTGGAAAACGCCCTCCAGGCAGATTATGTAAGCAAACTGCCCGACGCCTTGATGAAGATGCGAAGCCAGCATGAACTTCAAATTAAACTCTACCTTCAAAAAGAGGTAACCATTTATCATTTGGACCTTAGAATCTGTCTCAGCCGCAAAAGTTTAAAAAGTCTGTGTTGACACTAGCTTGCAGCCCGTGATGCAAAAGTGAAAGATCTGGAGGAGGCTCTGTCTCCAAAGAGGGGACACCATGTGTAGCATCCTCAGGGAGAAAGACCGAGAAATGGCCGACATGCGGGAGCGGATGCACCAGCAGCTGGAGGAGTATCAGGAGCTAATGGAGTTGGAAAACGCCCCCCAGGAAGATTATGAACGCAAACTACCCGACGCCTTGATGAAGATGCGAAGCCAGCATGAACTTCAAATTAAACTCTACATTCAAAAAGAGGTAACCATTTATCATTTGGACCTTAGAATCTGTCTCATCTGCAAAAGTCTAAAAAGTCTGTGTTGACACTAGCTTGCAGCCCGTGATGCAAAAGTGAAAGATCTGGAGGAGGCTCTGTCTCCAAAGAGGGGACACCATGTGTAGCCTCCTCGGGGAGAAAGACCGAGAAATGGCCGACATGCGGGAGCGGATGCACCAGCAGCTAGATGACTATCAGGAGCTAATGGAGTTGGAAAACGCCCTCTAGTACAATTATGAAAGCAAACTGCCCGACGCCTTGACGAAGATGCGAAGCCAGCATGAACTTCAAATTAAACTCTACATTCAAAAAGAGGTAACCATTTATCATTTGGACCTTAGAATCTGTCTCAGCTGCAAAAGTCTAAAAATCTGTGTTGACACTAGCTTGCAGCCCGTGATGCAAAAGTGAAAGATCCGGAGGAGGCTCTGTCTCCAAAGAGGGTACACCATGCGTAGCCTCCTCGGGGAGAAAGACCGAGAAATGGCCGACATGCGGGAGCGGATGAACCAGCAGCTGGACAAGTATCAGGAGCTAATGGAGTTGGAAAACGCCCTCCAGGCAGATTATGTAAGCAAACTGCCCGACGCCTTGATGAAGATGCGAAGCCAGCATGAACTTCAAATTAAACTCTACCTTCAAAAAGAGGTAACCATTTATCATTTGGACCTTAGAATCTGTCTCAGCCGCAAAAGTTTAAAAAGTCTGTGTATACACTAGCTTGCAGCCCGTGATGCAAAAGTGAAAGATCTGGAGGAGGCTCTGTCTCCAAAGAGGGGACACCATGTGTAGCATCCTCGGGGAGAAAGACCGAGAAATGGCCGACATGCGGGAGCGGATGCACCAGCAGCTGGAGGAGTATCAGGAGCTAATGGAGTTGGAAAACGCCTCCAGGAAGATTATGAACGCAAACTGCCCGACGCCTTGATGAAGATGCGAAGCCAGCATGAACTTCAAATTAAACTCTACATTCAAAAAGAGATAACCATTTATCATTTGGACCTTAGAATCTGTCTCAGCTGCAAAAGTCTAAAAAGTCTGTGTTGACACTAGCTTGCAGCCCGTGATGCAAAAGTGAAAGATCTGGAGGAGGCTCTGTCTCCAAAGAGGGGACACCATGTGTAGCATCCTCGGGGAGAAAGACCGAGAAATGGCCGACATGCGGGAGCGGATGCACCAGCAGCTGGAGGAGTATCAGGAGCTAATGGAGTTGGAAAACGCCCCCCAGGAAGATTATGAACGCAAACTGCCCGACGCCTTGATGAAGTTGCGAAGCCAGCATGAACTTCAAATTAAACTCTACATTCAAAAAGAGGTAACCATTTATCATTTTGACCTTAGAATCTGTCTCAGCTGCAAAAGTTTAAAAAGTCTGTGTTGACACCAGCTTGCAGCCCGTGATGCAAAAGTGAAAGATCTGGAGGAGGCTCTGTCTCCAAAGAGAGACCTCTTCGGGGAGAAAGACCGAGAAATGGTCGACATGAGGGAGCGGTTAGAGCAGAAGCTGGATAAGTATCAGGAGCTAATGGATTTCAAGCTAGCGTTGGATCTGGAGATAAGTGCCTACAGGAGCTGGATGAGTATCAGGAGCTAATGGATGTCAAGCTAGCGCTGGATATGGAGATAATTGCCTACAGGTAGGTGCTTGACAGCGAGGAGGAGAGGTGTGTGTGGCTTACAAACATACCACAAATTTTCCTCTCATAGCAATTAATGTCTCCACGTTTGTCCGCACGGTACGCTCGACCACGTCGGCCAGCGGGAAGAGGAAGCGTCCCAACGACACGGACAGCGAGGCTTCGAGCTTCGCCGGAAGCGCTGTGACTCGTACTCCCATCACCCAGCAGGCCTCTGCTAGCGGGCAGGTCACCGTGGATGAGGTGGAGCAGGACGGCAAATATGTCCGACTCAGCAATAAAGGAGATGAGGTCAGTGGATGTGTCACAGTGGAACATCGCACATCTTACAAAATTTACACATTTTCCAGTAACGACTAACCTGTTGAGAACAATTTCAGCTGCACGGCACACGAGGAGCTCCAGCAGACCCGGATCCGACTGGAGTCCCTTTCGCACCCTAACCCTAACTCTAACAGGACGCCACTCAGAAGGGGAAGGAGTTCAGGACCCCAACAGCCTGGAGATCACAAACTCCGCCAGTGGCGAGCAGTGCTTGCATCCCACTACAGAGTCCCGGCACCATTCATCACGGATGTAGGCGCGCATTCCACCTTCTCGCGATGTTCCCCCTCGTACAATGGCCCGGTCCGCCCGCTAGCCGCTCCAGATGTACAGCAGAGTCCGGAATGTTGACGGTCAACCAAGTCCCAGTGAACACGAGCACACAGCAGTTACGCACTGTCCGGTTCGTAGATCTCAGCAGGCGAATGTCAACCATGTTGTTGTCCAGCGATCGACTATTCGCCAGAAGAATGGAAGGCACGGCCGGGCGAGCTGAGTTGGCTTCAGCCTCCTCGCACACCGCTTCCGACGCACCCCAACCGGGGGAGGAATAGCAGAAGATGCTTAGATTCACATTATGATCATTCTGGAAGGACAGTGTGGTTCACTCTTGTGATGGTGGTACCACAACTGAGCCCTGCGAGCTCCATCAGCTGGTCCACACTGAAGCCGTACTCACTGAAGAGCTCCTCATCAATGCGCTGGGCTTCCTCTTGTCTGCAGAAGAAATACAAGTACCGTTTTTTTTCCATGTATAATGCGCAAAATGTAACTAATTTATTGTCCTAAAATCTGGGGTGCGCATTATACATGGGTACAAATTAAAGGGAAATGTACTTTTGGCAGTTTGCAAACACATTTGATTAACGCTCCGTTAGACACATATAACCATATCAATATAATTTCTAGTAGTAGTGTGGTCGCTTAATAAGTGGAAAGGAATGTGCAGGCTACATGAATTTGTTTTCTTCAAAGTATTGTGGAACAGGAGGTCCAGAAAGGGAGCATATCTCAAGGCCGATGGGAACGCGAAAAACAACTCGTCTTTGTGGTCCAGACACCTGTGCTGAGCAGGGGAAAACCCAAACGAGGAGGAGATGACCACAGACCATCGACCAATCACCACACAATCTTTTGCATGTTTGAATATTCATATTGTGTTTCTTTAAAACTGGGCAACCCGGAAGAATGTGTCGTCTTTCTGGTCACGAAGGCACACGAGATTTTGTGTTAAGGACCCAAGGCCCAGGCGCCTGTATTAGCTTTCTTTGTCAAGATTAAAAAATTGGTAAATTCGGTCTGATTGATCTACTGGTCTTCTCTTTGACAGAACGAACTCGCAAAATTGTTAGGTGCGCCAGTGTGTGGATTAGAACATGGCAATTTTTGTGTTAAGTGTTGATCACAATTTGGAGTCAGATCAATAGCTAAAATCCGTATCCTAACAGTTTCTTGGTGACCCCGTACGTGATGTCAAGAGAAGGGTAATTGACAAACTCGTGGTCTGTGTCCAAGTCATCGGACAGTTAGTCTGGGACAGCTGTCTCCCGGTCGGCGTACCGTTTGGGAATAAGGAATAAGCGCACAACGTTGAGCTGGTACGACGTCTCCTAAACCCTGAGCTCATCAATGATAAGGTAAGCAGGATACCTGTTACTATATGTCGAAATTCTGCAAATTGAAAGAGGAAATTTAAGAGGAGACTGTCGTTCAGATCAAATAAGGTGTGCAAGAAGTTAAGTTACACATACGGTAAATAAGTTTGGAACTTACGTGTGTATTAAGTTACATATACGGTGAATAAGTTTAGAACTTACGTGTGTAACGTGTACGGTAAAGTCAGGGACTTGCGCGTACTAAGGATAGGTCAGGGACCTAGTGCTTCGTCGTGGCGGACAAGGGTGCGGTGACGATCGCATTCAAATAGCTGGGGTGCTTGTGAGATCCCCGAGGAGAAGTGAGGCCTCCTCAAAAAGTATCCGGTGGTAACAGTTCCTCCTGTGAGAGACCAGACCGCTAAAATATCCAAAATGTGCAACCAAATTGGGGGGAGTGTGTGTGTGATGAGAAGAATGAATGGAGTGAGATTGAGAGGAATGTATGCTGATGTGGAAGCGCAAATCGTGAGCTACATGAGAGATGGATTCGAATCCCTTTGTCTGTGTGTTCTGTGTATGTGCGTAATCTCTGTAAAAGTTTGTGTCAGTCTATCGTCGTTCGTCTGAGCTCTGCGCGAGCACTTTGTGTATTGGCGTGCGTGCCGTGCGGATGCGTGTGTGTATGTGCGGTTGTGTGCGCGCTCGCTGTGTGTGCGTTTATGTGCACATGTGTGGTTGCGGGCGTGTGAGGAGGAAGATGGGATGGATCATAGAATGTTCAAGAAAGGAGGGGGCCCGTTCGGCTCATACCGGCAAGGGTGGGGGCCAGCAGGACGTGCGGGCCTGGCCAGATTGTGACGTCAACATTGATACAATGTTGAGGAGAAGTGAGAGAAGAGAGGGGGGATAACTTGTAAATAGTGATGAGATAATTGTTCAATTGATGGGGGTTAATAATTATCCAAATTTTAGTCACATGTTTTGAGGGACCACAGCAACAACATTGTACTTGCAGGCCATTAATTTAGTAGGTGATGACAGTGTTTAGCTAAGTAGACTGTTTTATCAAAAATGTGAGAGTGAAGGAGTATTTGTAGTCTGGCATTTGGGTGCCACTTTTAAGAGTCTGTGCAGGAACATAGATTGTTTTTAGTCGTCTTAAAGATATATTTAACAGTTTATTTCGGTGCAGTAAGGCAAAATTAAAAGCAAAATTACATTTTAATTCTGACATATGCCAGCTAATATGAGGATGGCAAATAAATAAATGAATAAATACTAGCTCAAATGTGGCATGTGTTTTAAATTGGGCGATAAGACATTCACTTTCGAGCACTATCATTTAGCGCTGCTGACAACAATAACTTATGAGATGGTAAATCAAGGAGGAGTGTCACAGGCGCTGTATGACCTATAGATTGAACAATAACATTCATCGCATATGTTGGTAGATTGTTAAATTATATTACAGTTTATTACAAAAGATTTCAGAACTTTATTTGATGATAGACACTGGAACGAGGATTTTAGCCGTGTTAATGGGTAGGGTGGATGGATTGCTCAGAAGAAAAAAGCATTTGATAAGGGCAGCTTGATAGTAAGATGATGAGTGTGCGCAACTGATAGGATACAAAATGTTAATAGGAAGATTTGGGGTGTAAGAAACAAATAATACACAGGAAGACTGATAACACAAAGATAGTTTTGTTAAATTTGTGTCCCAGTGTGTTCTTCCCTAGCGCGTGGCACGATTCCTGAACTGAGTCCTCTTACTCCACTGGCTGTCTCAAAATCAACAGAGGACTGTCCCTGGTCATGAGACACCTTTGACCTTTGGGAGAACAACAGAAACTGCTATCATGCTTGAAGGGGGCAAGCACAGCTTTTCACAGGACAAGAACCATACAGTTGGTGGAATACACACAGTTGCAGATCAAAAAGAAAATGGACTGAAAGAACAAAGACAAAATGGACGCATTTGAGAGTGGCGGATGATCCAGCTCTGAATCATCATCATGAGAATCTAAGAGGAGAGGCTGCTAAAGACTTGCATGAGTCACATGAAGTCAAACTGGACACATTGCTAAAGACTGCTGAAGCATTACAAAGTTGGTGGAGTGTGGGACAAAAGGAAGGGAAGTGTGTTTGGGTGCTGGGGCAGACATATCTGAGGAGTTTTGATAAAAGAGGGAATAATAAGGCTGCTTATTGACACTGAAACGGGGGATAACAACAAAATACATAGATATGGACAGCGAAGATGCACTAATAATAACAATTCATACGACAGCGTGATCAGAAACTTTGCAAAGTGGATATTGATCGATAGAAATTAAATTTATCAAAACGACAGAATTTAATTATACATCAATTGCGACTGATTTATAGGATGCATATTTTTGCTTGAAGGGGTGAGGGGCCATAAGAAAGTTGGAATTTTGGATAGTCAGCAAAATAGTAATACAGGGCACTGCTTAACTAAAAAGGATACAGTTGGGTTTTAAATAAATACAGTAACATGACCCTTGCGACAATTGATTTAAATGACACTTTATGATAGGCATTTATGGTTAGGGTTAACAATCCATCCATCCATCCATCCATCCATTACTGGTGCGGCTTGTCCTTACGAGGGTCACGGAGGATCCACAATAATAATTAGAATTTGTAATTTCTCGAGAAATTGTGAGTGAAGGCGAAGAGGCTGAATACAAATTCGGGGAATGCTACAAGATTATGTTTAAAATTAGAATGTGTTGAATTGGTCAGAAAATCGATGAAAATACCGAAAGAATTTTGTAAAATTGGGCGTGAATTTTAAAGTTGAAAATTTGAAATTTTTCACAAGTGGGAAGTTTTGGAATAGGTAGGCATAAGATGAATAGTTAAAAAAAATTGAAAAGGGTTGAGTCAGTGAACAAATAATTAGAAATTAGAAGGGAAAAAGGAAATGTTGCAAAATGTTACCGCAATGTTGAAAGTGAAAATGTGAAATTTTAAGCTAGAAAGTGAGAGAAGGTGAATTGGAAAGTGAAAGAAGGTTAATTGGAGGAATTATGTGGAAGAAAATGAGAAATATTGAATGTGCCATGAAGAATGAATGGTGAAATATTGGGTTAAAATTTGTACATTTCTCAAAAATCGTAAATATTTAGAATATTTGGTATGAATATTTGGAATGTGTTAAAAGTGGAATGAGGTGAATCAGATGAATTCGTAGAAGTAGTTAAGTTAAAAAATGAATAAATGAAAAAGAGGCAGAAGAAGGCAGAAGAAGTTGAATAATGATAAAGTCAAGGCAAGGCAAGTTTATTTATATAGCCCACAAGCAAGTCTCAAAGGGCTTCAAATGTACAAAAATTGTCAATTTAAAGTACAGGAACAATAAGTGTGAGGGCCACAATGATGATCATGACAGCAAAAATATTCCTAGTTGGTTTTGATAGGTAGAAAGGGGGAGCGTGGAAGGTTTTCAAACTTTGTGATACAGCGTGACTCCATTATCAAAAGTAAGCATTTAATTTTAAGAATTGGCATCAACAAAAATGAGAACAATAATCTTCAAGGTGATAGCGTAAGTGGCAGGAGGAAGCTGTGTATATTGTTTTTAAACATTATTTTTGGTATCATTATTTTTTAGGAGGGTCAGTTATGCTTGTGAGAAGATGACTGAGGGAACAAGGTAACAGTAAAAGGGAGTGCTCTATAAATTGTTGGTTCTTTGCCAGAGGGAGTTATTTGGAGGGATGAATTTAAACTGAAAGCCAAATGGAACTGTTTAGTGGAAGAAATATGGGAATGTGGAAATATTGAAGTTACAGCTCAACACAAAGTGTCAAATAGTCTAAGTGAGAGATGTGAGCAAACTAAATGGGGAGTTAAATCATGTTCCGGCATTATGCATATTGGCAAACGAGGAGAGGACAGGAAACCAGACAATTAGATATTAACTTTGGATTTAAAATAAAAAAGGGAAATTTTAATTGAGGAGAAAATTTTGCGTAGGGAGGATTCCTTTTACAATTTAATATTGTATGGGGTTTTATGTGTGTTGTGGAATGACAGTTTGTTTGTAATGGTGTATGAATGTCAAGTCTGTGCTTGTGGTGTGGTGTTTGTGTATTGTGAATGGTTGACATGATTCAAAGTTGGGGTGATGTGATCACAGCAGAGGATAACATTCCTCTCACCTGAAAAATATAAAGATACTACAGATTTGAAAAAGCACGATTGATCAGGACTAATTTTGGACTAAATATGGGTTTAGGATTACTCAGGGGCACCATCGACAACAAAACAGTGCAATGGAGAAGGCCCATTTCAGTAATAGACAAGACAGAACTGGTATCGAACATTAAGACTTTGGACGATTTGACGTGTGACGACTTTGAGCTCACCCGACGGGGTGACGGACTAGGTGGACAGTGACCAAATGTTTGACGCTTGAGCTTGCTTGCGACAAGTGCACGCTCTGCTTTGTTTTTCTGTGTGACTTAATTTTTTTGCAGCAGCAGCAACAGCCACCAGCCAAGGAGCGGATTGCGCGCTGCTTGCGTAACTTGTCTTCGTTCTTGCAGGTTGTCAATTGCGTTCGTGGAAAATTTGTATTGAATTTACAAGAATATGTTAACCTTTGCCCTTTTGGTTTTTATGATGAACTTGTTGATGACATGGTTTTCAGGACATGATCCGCGGGCGCCAGGATTCATTTTATGACTGTTTTTATTTTGATAATTGATGTCTGTTTTTGTGTGTACAAATGTCCGCTATCAGCAGGGCTATAAGCTCACTGACAGGAGTGCGATGATTTTTGTTTGTGTTGCCGAGCGTGTGGTGGACGAGCTAGAGGTTCCGCAGGCCTGGCTACAATGAGTGTGGTGATGAGAGGGGATGCTTAGCAGGTTCCTTTTGATACATAATGACACATTGGGTGAATGTGTCAAAAGGGGGAGTGGTAAAATAGAAATGGGTGAGTATGTGGTAAAATAGAAATGGGTGAGTAGGTTGTAAAATAGAAATGGGTGAGTAGGTTTCAATTTGCAATTTTGATATCCAAAGTTTTTTTTTTCCAAATCCACTTGTTTTTAAGCTTTAACAGGACATGCCAGAATTCAACTAGCAGTGATGGAAGGAGCAGAGGAAGACCAGTGACATCTGGTTGTGGTGTGGTGACAACAAATTATAGCATCGCATGCCAAAGAATGCATAGGGTATCTGTGCCCTCGTGTCTTTGATAATGCCTGTAGTGGTTGTCCCCATTGAAACACAGAATCTCAATTGGAACATGGAGTCCCCACTGGCGGGGCTCCTGAAGCGAGCCAAAAGAGACGTTTTTCCCCCATGGTTGAGCGACTCGTTAATCAAGTGTCCTCGGGATTCAAAAGCATTTTCCTATGGATCACCCCCAATAAAAATGTATCATTTGCAGCGGTCCATGAACAATTGGCATTGATGTCGTTCCAAAATAGAATTGCGTTGGACATGCTATTGGCTAAGGAACATGGTATGTGCGGAATGTTTGGTGATGCATGTTGTACTTTCATCCCCAACAACACAGCGCCAGGGGGCCGACTGACCCAGGCGTTGGAAGGACTAAGGACACTGAATAAAAAGATGAAAGATCATTCAGGTGTACGCACCGATATTTGGTCTGATTGGATGAAAATGTTCGGAAGCTGGAAAGGCCTCATCATGTCTGTGCTCGTTGCTGTGGCTTTACTGCAGTGATGATTTTGTTGTTGTATTCCATGTATTAGGTCACTCACTGTCCGGTTGATCGAGAAAATATACCCTGGTGACTCAACATGAGCCACGGGGGGAAGAAAGGACCGACAGCATGCTGGTCGCTGCTTGCTAGAGTAACGGGTGATGACCTCATAAATGAGGTCATGAGAGGGAATAAAGGGAAATGTACTTTTGGCAGTTTGCAAACACATTTGATTAACGCTCCGTTAGACACATATAACCATATCAATATAATTTCTAGTAGTAGTGTGGTCGCTTAATAAGTGGAAAGGAATGTGCAGGCTACATGAATTTGTTTTCTTCAAAGTATTGTGGAACAGGAGGTCCAGAAAGGGAGCATATCTCAAGGCCGATGGGAACGCGAAAAACAACTCGTCTTTGTGGTCCAGACACCTGTGCTGAGCAGGGGAAAACCCAAACGAGGAGGAGATGACCACAGACCATCGACCAATCACCACACAATCTTTTGCATGTTTGAATATTCATATTGTGTTTCTTTAAAACTGGGCAACCCGGAAGAATGTGTCGTCTTTCTGGTCACGAAGGCACACGAGATTTTGTGTTAAGGACCCAAGGCCCAGGCGCCTGTATTAGCTTGCTTTGTCAAGATTAAACAATTGGTAAATTCGGTCTGATTGATCTACTGGTCTTCTCTTTGACAGAACGAACTCGCAAAATTGTTAGGTGCGCCAGTGTGTGGATTAGAACATGGCAATTTTTGTGTTAAGTGTTGATCACAATTTGGAGTCAGATCAATAGCTAAAATCCGTATCCTAACAAAATAAATATATATATTTTTTTTAATCCGGATATGATCCGGAGGCCGCCATTACAGATACGCTTTCTTCTCTGGTGTTCACTTCAAACACGCTCCATACGAACACAATGCTGTTGTATCAGACACTTGCTCGATCACCTGCTCGTTTGCTGTCACAATGTACCCTACACAAATCCGAAACATTTCTTTGCGATCGAGTTTGCTAGCGCATGCGCAGTGATACTGACCGGCAGAATAACATCCGGTTGTTCCCAAAGATTATCTAGCTGTTGGTGAGTCTGGTGGTGCGGGAGCGCAGGCTCCTGTACCTCTTCCCAGAGGGCAGATGATCAAACAAAGAGTCATGTCAATATAATTTCTAGTAGTAGTGTGGTCGATTAATAAGTGGAAAGGGATGTGCAGACTACATGAATTTGTTTTCTTCAAAGTATTGTGGAACAGGATGTCCAGACAGGGAGGACATCTCAAGGCCGACGGGGAACGCGAATAACAACTCGTCGTGGTCCAGACACCTGTGCTGAGCAGGGGAAAACCCAAACGAGGAGGAGCTGGCCATCAACCATCGACCAATCACCACACAATATTTTGCATGCTTGAATATTCATATTATGTTTCTTTAAAACTGGGCAACCCAGAAGAATGTGTTGTCTTTTGATGGTCACAGAAGGCACACAAGTTTTTTGTGTTAAGGACCCGAGACCCAGGCGCCTGTATTAACTTGCTTTGTCAGGATTACACAATTGGTCAATTCGGCCTAATTGATCTACTGGTCTTCTCTTTGACCGAACGAACTCGCAAAATTGTTAGGTGCGACATTGTGTGGATTTGGACATAACAACTCTTGTGTTAAGTGTTGATCGCAATTTGGAGTCAGATCAATAACTAAAATCCGTAGCCTAACACATTGAAAGGATTCAATGGGGAAAAAAAAGGTTCAAATAGTTGCAAGTTGCATCCTTTTTCTTTGGGAGGCGGTTCCAAGCCTTCCAGTTCAGCCCTTTCGTGATTCCACGCCCCGCGCACCACTAGTACCACGGCCCCACGTCAGATTCGGATCCAAAGTATGCAACTCGCAAAGAAGATTTCAACCTTGCCTCCTGAACTACCGTTTTTTTCCGTGTATAGTGCGCCCCCATGTATAATACGCACCCTAAAAATGGCATGCTGATGCTGAAAAAAAGCCTGTACCCATGTATAATACGCACCCAATTTTTATGAATTTTTTTTTATGATTTTTTTTTTTTTTTAAGTCCCAATGATCGTCACACACGCAGGGAGGCAATGGGTCCCATTTTTATAGTCTTTGGTATGGTCTTAACTAGGCTGGATGTAATCTTTTTTGTTGGCGTTGATTTCTCCAACTGCCCATAAACGCACCACCGCGCTCCGTGCGCGCACCGGAAAGAGGCGTGCGGACGTGAAAAAGGCGGCTCTGTATGGGAGAGACGTTGAAGAGGAATAAAAACACCCTTGGAAACCAAAACTTGGTGATTTCAAGTTTCATTTCGAGGGACATTTGTCACGTCTCGTCCCCAGTTTTGCTATGTGTCTAGGTTGCCATAGTTTCTGTTCGCGTCGCCCCTCTCTTCCTGTGTCACCTCAATCGATGTAACGTGTTTTGTATTTAAGTCCTGTCTGCCCCTCGCTCACCGTCGGATCATTGCATGTGTTACTGTCATGATGTCTGTTTGCTTTCTGTTCCTGTCTTTGGTAATGTCACCCTGTCTTTTTGTTCCACGACTTTGTCGGTCAGTCCTGTTGTTGGTTTTGTTTTCTAAAAAATAAAAAAATAAAAAAATAAATAAAAATAAAAAAATCAAACATTTTTTGTACCCATGTATAATGCGCACCCCAGATTTTAGGACAATAAATTCGTTAAATTTTGCGCACTATACACGGAAAGAAACAGTAATATTCAGGAGACAAGGTTCAAATCAGGCAATATATGTTCAATAACTTTATTGGAATTGTTCTTTTTCTTTTTTTTTTTGCAGATTAAAAAGAATGGCAACATTTTTTAGTTTTTCACAAGTGGATTTAAATGGCCGATGAGGGGCATTGAACTCCAACATGTCAAGTGCTGCAATGTTCCAACTGCAGACAGAATAATAGAAAATATGAACTGTTTTTGTCTTTCAGACATTAACCCGCTCAATTATTCTCCAAAGAATAACGTAAAGCTCGAAACTAGCATCAAATAAAGTTGATCAGAGCTTGTCGCGGGTGAGAGGCGCCGCCGTGTGGTCACATAAGCAAACTACATGTTAAGATAAAAATAAAGTACAGTGCCGCACTGCACTATAGTGCAATAAAATTAAGTAAAATAAAACAAATGTAACTTAAAATGTAAAACCTGAACACATGATAAAAGCTAACTAAACCCAAACGTTGAGTTTGAGTCTTAAGTTCGAACTGGTACGTCTTCTTGAAATGACCTTAATACCTTCGTTTTGACGTCTTGCAGTAGCCGCAATGTTACACAGTTGCTAAATTCGAAAAATAGGACAAAAATGAATTCAATGATCGCTTGGGTGTAGAAATGAAACATTGCCGAAGCAGGAGTAAAACAACTCTGATAGAAAGCAAGTAAAAGTGTCAAACAGCTTAAAGATATAAAGAAAAGCGTTTGCAAAGAGTCTAAACCATATGTGTGTCAAACTCAAGGCCCGCGAGATCATTTTATATTATTGTTACTAATGGCCCGACGATATGAAGCGATGATAACACAATAAACTACAGATCCCATAATGCAGTGCTTTCGCTGCCTTGCTGAGCGTTTTTCCGCGGCAATCAGGACAAGTGCTTGTTGCTGCAAGTTATTGCGAAGCTAGCCCCTCATGATGCCGAAGAGAAAAGTTGATTCTGAAAACAAAGCCTTTAAAAAGGTTGAGTATATGTTTACTGACATTGCCGGTAAGCCCGTTTGTCTCATGTGTGGCGCTAATGTGGCTGTATTGAAAGATTTTAATCTAAGACGGCACTATGAAACAAAACATCTGGATAACCTGAAAGACCTGAATGCAGAGCAGAATGACAGAAGGTAGAAGAGTTAAAGAAAAGGTAAAGAAGAAGCTGATATTCCAGCAGACGTTTTTCACCCGTTCAAAATCACAAAGTGAAGCTGCTGTGAAAGCGAATTTTATCGTGGCAGAGGAGATCGCCAAAGCAGGTTGTTATTGCTGAAAAGCACAAATTGGTGGAGAAGAAAGATCTCAGCAACCTCGACGATAGGGGTGTAAATCGCGGGGTTTGTCACGATACGATATAATATCGATATAAAGAACTACGATACGATATTTGCCGATATCTTAAAGCCTGCTGCGATTCATTCACGATATATCGCGATATAGTCCTCTACGATCGATGTATACATTTTTTTTAATAAAAACTATAGAACAATATCCTGATTTATAACAATTCATACGCAAAATCAACAAGGTACTGCAAACTCTTTATTTAGGAAATTACAAGAGTATTGTAGTATACAAATTGCTTACTTTAACACTGAACTTTGATGTCGTGTTTTTTCTTTAAATGTGCGGCGAGATTTGTGCTCCCTGAATATTTGATCACCGCATGGCAGGATTTACAAACTGCACGTGTCTTGTTCGTTGAGCCATCTTTTCTTTGGAATCCAAAGTGCTTCCAAACGAATGACTTGAAGCCTAAAGGGGAGCCAATTCCCTCGTCTTTTTGGACACTAGCCATAGCACCAGCCCAGGAGCCGCGTACTAGTTGTCGACTCCCCTTTCACGTGCAGCAACGCCGCGCACTGCTCCAGGGCTCGAAACTAACGATTGCCCGATTGCCCGGGGCAAGTAGCGATGGCAGACGGGCAAGTAGAATTTTTTCCTCACTTGCCCGAACTTGCCCTGCCATAATACCATGTTTTCAAGCTGTAAAAAGACGATTTTGTGCATAATTTCTCGCAACTTCTGCCGCTTCTGGTCCGACATTTTGTTTTCTAGGGAGCGGTTAGTTTCTCGTGTCAGTCTGCAATACATTGATAACGGCAAAGCGCTTCGTAATTAAATGCATGCTCTCTCACCCGTCCCTGGCTCTTCTGCGCCTGCGCACCAGCAGAGCTTGTTTCCGGGTGGCGGATACGAAGGCATATGAAGGCAAAACTTATAGTGTTGTCTTTTTTATTGCAAAAATGTGTCGGGCAAGTAAAAATCCACTCCAAAAAAATTCGGGCAAGTAAAATTTTGTTTCGGGCAAGTAAAATTTTCTCCAACTTGCCCGAGGGCAACTTGGGCAAAAAATAAGCTTCGAGTCCTGTGCTCCCTGCTCCCGGAAAGAGGAAGCAAGCAACAATGAACTGGATTTCAAAATAAAGTCGCGTCTAATGTCCGAGGTCAAACACGGCGATATAAATCGATGTTTACCTTTAGCATCGATGCCAATAAATCGTAGAGCATTATATGGATTAATCGATGTGTATCGATGTATCGTTACACCCCTACTCAACGACCGTCTGCAGCTGGAGGTGAGCAAGCTGAGGGAGGAAACTCCACACAGGTAGGGCCAGAGGTGGAATCGAACCAGCACCCACCTAACTGTGAGGCGGACGTGCTACCCAGTGCCCCACCGAGCCGCCCTTAGGATCCATCCGTTGCATAGTTTCTTTGAACCATTGCAAAGAGTGAGTTGGTTTTTTTATGTGTATTTACAAAGGAACCTTTGTTTGACTTTGAAGAAACCTCTATGCAGTTTCTTTGATAAGTGCAATCAGGCATTGGTGTAATGCATGACACTGAGTCTTTCCTGGATCAGCAGAAGCAAGCTCGAGATGGCGACCCCAGAAAACATTCCTCAAGGTGCAAACAACGCCCTCTCCCAGGAGGTGGAAGATCTCCGCAAGCTCAACGACCTTCTGGGCATTTACGTCGACAACGCCCGTTCCCGGGAAGTGGGGAACGCCGGCTTGCTTTTGCGCATCACTGAATCCGAAACAGAGGTGTCCCGGCAGCTGACGGGCCTGAAGGCCGTTTTCGAGACGGAGCTGGCGGATGCCCGTGCGACTCTGGACTCTGAGGCCAAAGAGCGTGCACGTCTGGAGCTGGAGGTGAGCAAGCTGAGGGAGGAAATCAAGGAGCTGAAAGCAAGGTGAGGCCCGGCCATTTTATCAAAAATATGCCAACAACAAAATGGATGCTGGATATTAGTGCTGACATAATTGCTTTGCTGCTGGGGCCACACCCCAAGGAAAATCCTCCTCGTGACTAATTGCAGCTCAACATTGGACTCCCAGTTAACCATCCCATAGTCCAGGGGCGGGCAAACTTTTTGACTTGCGGGCCGAATTGGGTTCTAAATTTTGACCGGGGGGCCGAACCAGGAGCAGATGGATGTAGTGTTTGTGTGTAAAGGTCATATAAATGACATGTAAAGGTCATTGCATAAAAGCTTTTTACTTTTAGCATGGATTTTTTGAAAACAAATGCATTTATTAACAGCATTAAAAAAATATTTCACCAAAAAACTACTATCAGTGATTCTTATTAAATACGACATTGTTATGATGTATAACATTTTCCATCACTTCAGCGCCTGCAGGTCAGATTTATGAAATATGTTTATCTAATGAGGCAACATCACATCCAACGGCAAACATTCTGACCAAATACATCATCTTGAAGAATCAGTGAAAGAATACATCTAAATAAAGAAATCAATAGTATTGTTGGTTTCCCTTTTTTGCCAGTGCATCATAGTCTGGGGTAAAATTTGTTGATTGATTGATTGATTGATTGATTGAATATTTATTGATCCCCAGGGGTGGGGAAATTCAGGCCCCAGCAGTATTCATACCACAGAGTGGGTATACAAAAGACGCACAAATGGCATGAGCGCAACTCAACAGGCTCTCATAAGGCTGCCACACAACGGCGCCACAAAGAAAGCCAGAAAGTGCTCAAGATAAAAGCCATCAAAGCAAAACAAAGATAAAAGACAAAGGAAAAAAAGTAACTGTGGCCAACCAGCACCCCTCAATACAAGAGAACACCCCAAAACACACTAAATAGCCTCCACGGGGTCCATAGACAGGTGTAGGGGCAGTCCAGTTCAACGGCGCCCAATGGACCGTGGTCGTGAATCGGTGAAAAACATCACAAAGCAGGCAAACGTGTGAGCAGCGTCCTGGGCACCCAGTCGGGTGCACGTGCAGATGGTCACCACGGGGCTAGCATGGCGAAAGTCGTTGGTTCCGACGAGCACGAGGGAGCGGACTCCCCACAGGGGTTGCGGCTGCAAGGCCAAGGCGAGGGACCCGGTCATCACTGCCCGGATAAGCAGGAAGCCGCCGTAGAGTTACGCCGGTCTCGACCGATGATCCCGGTCCCAGGAAGAAAAAAAAATAATACAAAATATCCGATCCGAAGAGATACCGAGGTGCGGTAGAAGGCACCAGCATCGCCGAATGGACAAAAAGACAGAAAGAAAAAGGAGAAAAGAAAGAAATAAAGAGGAAAAGAGAGAACACTGCTGGGAGGCAGCCACTTACGGCGCCATACCGAAAGAAAATTCTTAGGATAGAGCCGAGGTGTCGGTCCGTTAACCTAGATCTGTGACTGGCTTTGTTGACGTTCATGTGGCTGAACGTCACGTCGCGTACGTCGAGCCAAATTGCCCACTCTCTTTTAAACACTCGGCACTGTGTCCACCTTGCTTTTTCTTGGGCGACTCATTTTAATAGAAGGATTCCAGGGTAAGGTTTGTGGGTGGCTTTAGCGTAAAACTGTATCTGAAAACTCAGCACGCGAATTACGAGAATATTGACGTCACAGCCTACACTCAAAATTCGGCACTGATAGATGAAATGACTACGTACTACTGAGTACGCACATGTACTTGTGAGTGTGCACCGAGCTTTCTGACGGCTCCCGGGAGTAAATGCGCGGGCGGGCGGGCGCTTTCCCATCTACTGGGGAAACATAGTAATTGTAGGGAAAATGACCCCCCCAAACATTTATAATACACTTTATTCAGGTTTGGCGGGCCGGATTAAACGGCCCCGTGGGCCGGATGTGGCCCGCGGGCCGTAGTTTGCCCATGTCTGCCATAGTCGCATATCAACATAAATAGCACATTTGACTGCGTCCATCCATTTTCCATATTCCCAGTTTATTACACGATTATCATCACTATCGCTTATTTTTAATTCATGAGAATAAAGCTGAGTCATTCTCACGTCTCACGTAGGAGTTGCGCAAGGTCAAACGCCGGCACGAGTCTCGCATGGTGGATTTTGAAAACGCCCCCCAGGAAGATTATGAAAGTAAACTGCCCGAAGCCTTGATGAAGATGCAAAGCCAGCATGAACTTCAAATTAAACTCTACCTTCAAAAAGAGGTAACCATTTATCATTTGGACCTTAGAATCTGTCTCAGCTGCAAAAGTTTAAAAAGTCTGTGTTGACACTAGCTTGCAGCCCGTGATGCAAAAGTGAAAGATCTGGAGGAGGCTCTGTCTCCAAAGAGAGACCTCCTCGGGGAGAAAGACCGAGAAATGGTCGACATGAGGGAGCGGTTGGAGCAGAAGCTGGATAAGTATCAGGAGCTAATGGATTTCAAGCTAGCGTTGGATCTGGAGATAAGTGCCTACAGGAGCTGGATGAGTATCAGGAGCTAATGGATGTCAAGCTAGTGCTGGATATGGAGATAATTGCCTACAGGTAGGTGCTTGACAGCGAGGAGGAGAGGTGTGTGTGGCTTACAAACATACCACAACTTTTCCTCTCATAGCAATTAATGTCTCCACGTTTGTCCGCACGGTACGCTCGACCACGTCGGCCAGCGGGAAGAGGAAGCGTCCCAACGACACGGACAGCGAGGCTTCGAGCTTCGCCGGAAGCACTGTGACTCGTACTCCCATCACCCAGCAGGCCTCTGCTAGCGGGCAGGTCACCGTGGATGAGGTGGAGCAGGACGGCAAATATGTCCGACTCAGCAATAAAGGAGATGAGGTCAGTGGATGTGTCACAGTGGAACATCGCACATCTTACAAAATTTACACATTTTCCAGTAACGACTAACCTGTTGAGATCAATTTCAGCTGCACGGCACACGAGGAGCTCCAGCAGACCCGGATCCGACTGGAGTCCCTTTCGCACCCTAACCCTAACTCTAACAGGACGCCACTCAGAAGGGGAAGGAGTTCAGGACCCCAACAGCCTGGAGATCACAAACTCCGCCAGTGGCGAGCAGTGCTTGCATCCCACTACAGAGTCCCGGCACCATTCGTCACGGATGTAGACGCGCATTCCACCTTCTCGCGATGTTCCCCCTCGTACAATGGCCCGGTCCGCCCGCTAGCCGCTCCAGATGTACAGCAGAGTCCGGAATGTTGACGGTCAACCAAGTCCCAGTGAACACGAGCACACAGCAGTTACGCACTGTCCGGTTCGTAGATCTCAGCAGGCGAATGTCAACCATGTTGTTGTCCAGCGATCGAATATTCGCCAGAAGAATGGAAGGCACGGCCGGGCGAGCCGAGTTGGCTTCAGCCTCCTCGCACACCGCTTCCGACGCTCCCCAACCGGGGGAGGAATAGCAGAAGATGCTTAGATTCACATTATGATCATTCTGGAAGGACAGTGTGGTTCACTCTTGTGATGGTGGTACCACAACTGAGCCCTGCGAGCTCCATCAGATGGTCCACACTGAAGCCGTACTCACTGAAGAGCTCCTCATCAATGCGCTGGGCTTCCTCTTGTCTGCAGAAGAAATACAAGTACCGTTTTTTTTCCATGTATAATGCGCAAAATTTAACTAATTTATTGTCCTAAAATCTGGGGTGCGCATTATACATGGGTACAAATAAATATATATATATTTTTTAATCCGGATATGATCCGGAGGCCGCCATTACAGATACGCTTTCTTCTCTGGTGTTCACTTCAAACACGCTCCATACGAACACAATGCTGTTGTATCAGACACTTGCTCGATCACCTGCTCGTTTGCTGTCACAATGTACCCTACACAAATCCGAAACATTTCTTTGCGATCGAGTTTGCTAGCGCATGCGCAGTGATACTGACCGGCAGAATAACATCCGGTTGTTCCCAAAGATTATCTAGCTGTTGGTGAGTCTGGTGGTGCGGGAGCGCAGGCTCCTGTACCTCTTCCCAGAGGGCAGATGATCAAACAAAGAGTCATATCAATATAATTTCTAGTAGTAGTGTGGTCGATTAATAAGTGGAAAGGGATGTGCAGACTACATGAATTTGTTTTCTTCAAAGTATTGTGGAACAGGATGTCCAGACAGGGAGGACATCTCAAGGCCGACGGGGAACGCGAATAACAACTCGTCGTGGTCCAGACACCTGTGCTGAGCAGGGGAAAACCCAAACGGGGAGGAGCTGGCCATCAACCATCGACCAATCACCACACAATATTTTGCATGCTTGAATATTCATATTATGTTTCTTTAAAACTGGGCAACCCAGAAGAATGTGTTGTCTTTTGATGGTCACAGAAGGCACACAAGTTTTTTGTGTTAAGGACCCGAGACCCAGGCGCCTGTATTAGCTTGCTTTGTCAGGATTACACAATTGGTCAATTCGGCCTAATTAATCTACTGGTCTTCTCTTTGACCGAACGAACTCGCAAAATTGTTAGGTGCGACATTGTGTGGATTTGGACATAACAACTCTTGTGTTAAGTGTTGATCGCAATTTGGAGTCAGATCAATAACTAAAATCCGTAGCCTAACACATTGAAAGGATTCAATGGGGAAAAAAAAGGTTCAAATAGTTGCAAGTTGCATCCTTTTTCTTTGGGAGGCGGTTCCAAGCCTTCCAGTTCAGCCCTTTCGCCCCGCGCACCACTAGTACCACGGCCCCACGTCAGATTCGGATCCAAAGTATGCAACTCGCAAAGAAGATTTCAACCTTGCCTCCTGAATTACCGTTTTTTTCCGTGTATAGTGCGCACCCATGTATAATACGCACCCTAAAAATGGCATGCTGATGCTGAAAAAAAGCCTGTACCCATGTATAATACGCACCCAATTTTTATGAATTTTTTTTTATGATTTTTTATTTTTTTTTTTAAGTCCCAATGATCGTCACACACGCAGGGAGGCAATGGGTCCCATTTTTATAGTCTTTGGTATGGTCTTAACTAGGCTGGATGTAATCTTTTTTGTTGGCGTTGATATCTCCGACTGCCCATAAACGCACCACCGCGCTCCGTGCGCGCACGGGAAAGAGGCGTGCGGACGTGAAAAAGGCGGCTCTGTATGGGAGAGACGTTGAAGAGGAATAAAAACACCCTTGGAAACCAAAACTTGGTGATTTCAAGTTTCATTTCGAGGGACATTTGTCACGTCTCGTCCCCAGTTTTGCTATGTGTCTAGGTTGCCATAGTTTCTGTTCGCGTCGCCCCTCTCTTCCTGTGTCACCTCAATCGATGTAACGTGTTTTGTATTTAAGTCCTGTCTGCCCCTCGCTCACCGTCGGATCATTGCATGTGTTACTGTCATGATGTCTGTTTGCTTTCTGTTCCTGTCTTTGGTAATGTCCCCCTGTCTTTTTGTTCCATGACTTTGTCGGTCAGTCCTGTTGTTGGTTTTGTTTTAACTAAAAACAAACAAAAAAAAAAAAATTAAAAAAAAAAAAAAATTTGTACCCATGTATAATGCGCACCCCAGATTTTAGGACAATAAATTCGTTAAATTTTGCGCACTATACACGGAAAAAAACGGTAATATTCAGGAGACAAGGTTCAAATCAGGCAATATATGATCAATAACATTTTTGGAATTGTTCTTTTTTTTTTTTTTTTTGCAGATTAAAAAGAATGGCAACATTTTTTATTTTTTCACAAGTGGATTTAAATGGCCGATGAGGGGCATTGAACTCCAACATGTCAAGTGCTGCAATGTTCCAACTGCAGACAGAATAATAGAAAATATGAACTGTTTTTGTCTTTCAGACATTAACCCGCTCAATTATTCTCCAAAGAATAACGTAAAGCTCGAAACTAGCATCAAATAAAGTTGATCAGAGCTTGTCGCGGGTGAGAGGCGCCGCCGTGTGGTCACATAAGCAAACTACATGTTAAGATAAAAATAAAGTACAGTGCCGCACTGCACTATAGTGCAATAAAATTAAGTAAAATAAAACAAATGTAACTTAAAATGTAAAACCTGAACACATGATAAAAGCTAACTAAACCCAAACGTTGAGTTTGAGTCTTAAGTTCGAACTGGTACGTCTTCTTGAAATGACCTTAATACCTTCGTTTTGACGTCTTGCAGTAGCCGCAATGTTACACAGTTGCTAAATTCGAAAAATAGGACAAAAATGAATTCAATGATCGCTTGGGTGTAGAAATGAAACATTGCCGAAGCAGGAGTAAAACAACTCTGATAGAAAGCAAGTAAAAGTGTCAAACAGCTTAAAGATATAAAGAAAAGCGTTTGCAAAGAGTCTAAACCATATGTGTGTCAAACTCAAGGCCCGCGAGATCATTTTATATTATTGTTACTAATGGCCCGACGATATGAAGCGATGATAACACAATAAACTACAGATCCCATAATGCAGTGCTTTCGCTGCCTTGCTGAGCGTTTTTCCGCGGCAATCAGGACAAGTGCTTGTTGCTGCGTTATTGCGAAGCTAGCCCCTCATGATGCCGAAGAGAAAAGTTGATTCTGAAAACAAAGCCTTTAAAAAGGTTGAGTATATGTTTACTGACATTGCCGGTAAGCCCGTTTGTCTCATGTGTGGCGCTAATGTGGCTGTATTGAAAGATTTTAATCTAAGACGGCACTATGAAACAAAACATCTGGATAACCTGAAAGACCTGAATGCAGAGCAGAATGACAGAAGGTAGAAGAGTTAAAGAAAAGGTAAAGAAGAAGCTGATATTCCAGCAGACGTTTTTCACCCGTTCAAAATCACAAAGTGAAGCTGCTGTGAAAGCGAATTTTATCGTGGCAGAGGAGATCGCCAAAGCAGGTTGTTATTGCTGAAAAGCACAAATTGGTGGAGAAGAAAGATCTCAGCAACCTCGACGATAGGGGTGTAAATCGCGGGTTTTGTCACGATACGATATAATATCGATATAAAGAACTACGATACGATATTTGCCGATATCTTAAAGCCTGCTGCGATTCATTCACGATATATCGCGATATAGTCCTCTACGATCGATGTATACATTTTTTTTAATAAAAACTATAGAACAATATCCTGATTTATAACAATTCATACGCAAAATCAACAAGGTACTGCAAACTCTTTATTTAGGAAATTACAAGAGTATTGTAGTATACAAATTGCTTACTTTAACACTGAACTTTGATGTCGTGTTTTTTCTTTAAATGTGCGGCGAGATTTGTGCTCCCTGAATATTTGATCACCGCATGGCAGGATTTACAAACTGCACGTGTCTTGTTCGTTGAGCCATCTTTTCTTTGGAATCCAAAGTGCTTCCAAACGAATGACTTGAAGCCTAAAGGGGAGCCAATTTCCTCGTCTTTTTGGACACTAGCCATAGCACCAGCCCAGGAGCCGCGTACTAGTTGTCGACTCCCCTTTCACGTGCAGCAACGCCGCGCACTGCTCCAGGGCTCGAAACTAACGATTGCCCGATTGCCCGGGGCAAGTAGCGATGGCAGACGGGCAAGTAGAATTTTTTCCTCACTTGCCCGAACTTGCCCTGCCATAATACCATGTTTTCAAGCTGTAAAAAGACGATTTTGTGCATAATTTCTTGCAACTTCTGCCGCTTCTGGTCCGACATTTTGTTTTCTAGGGAGCGGTTAGTTTCTCGTGTAAGTCTGCAATACATTGATAACGGCAAAGCGCTTCGTAATTAAATGCATGCTCTCTCACCCGTCCCTGGCTCTTCTGCGCCTGCGCACCAGCAGAGCTTGTTTCCGGTTGGCGGATACGAAGGCATATGAAGGCAAAACTTATAGTGTTGTCTTTTTTATTGCAAAAATGTGTCGGGCAAGTAAAAATCCACTCCAAAAAAATTCAGGCAAGTAAAATTTTGTTTCGGGCAAGTAAAATTTTCTCCAACTTGCCCGAGGGCAACTTGGGCAAAAAATAAGCTTCGAGCCCTGTGCTCTCTGCTCCCGGAAAGAGGAAGCAAGCAACAATGAACTGGATTTCAAAATAAAGTCGCGTCTAATGTCCGAGGTCAAACACGGCGATATAAATCGATGTTTACCTTTAGCATCGATGCCAATAAATCGTAGAGCATTATATGGATTAATCGATGTGTATCGATGTATCGTTACACCCCTACTCAACGACCGTCTGCAGCTGGAGGTGAGCAAGCTGAGGGAGGAAACTCCACACAGGTAGGGCCAGAGGTGGAATCGAACCAGCACCCACCTAACTGTGAGGCGGACGTGCTGCCCAGTGCCCCACCGAGCCGCCCTTAGGATCCATCCGTTGCATAGTTTCTTTGAACCATTGCAAAGAGTGAGTTGTTTTTTTTTATGTGTATTTACAAAGGAACCTTTGTTTGACTTTGAAGAAACCTCTATGCAGTTTCTTTGATAAGTGCAATCAGGCATTGGTGTAATGCATGACACTGAGTCTTTCCTGGATCAGCAGAAGCAAGCTCGAGACGGCGACCCCAGAAAACATTCCTCAAGGTGCAAACAACGCCCTCTCCCAGGAGGTGGAAGATCTCCGCAAGCTCAACGACCTTCCGGGCATTTACGTCGACAACGCCCGTTCCCGGGAAGTGGGGAACGCCGGCTTGCTTTTGCGCATCACTGAATCCGACACAGAGGTGTCCCGGCAGCTGACGGGCCTGAAGGCCGTTTTCGAGACGGAGCTGGCGGATGCCCGTGCGACTCTGGACTCTGAGGCCAAAGAGCGCGCACGTCTGGAGCTGGAGGTGAGCAAGCTGAGGGAGGAAATCAAGGAGCTGAAAGCAAGGTGAGGCCCGGCCATTTTATCAAAAATATGCCAACAACAAAATGGATGCTGGATATTAGTGCTGACATAATTGCTTTGCTGCTGGGGCCACACCCCAAGGAAAATCCTCCTCGTGACTAATTGCAGCTCAACATTGGACTTCCAGTTAACCATCCCATAGTCCAGGGGCGGGCAAACTTTTTGACTTGCGGGCCGAATTGGGTTGCATCATAGTCTGGAGTAAAATTTGTTGTGGTAATTCTTAGGATAGAGCCGAGGTGTCGGTCCATTAACCTAGATCTGTGACTGGCTTTGTTGACGTTCATGTGGCTGAACGTCACGTCGCGTACGTCGAGCCAAATTGGCCACTCTCTTTTAAACACTCGGCACTGTGTCCACCTTGCTTTTTCTTGGGCGACTCATTTTAATAGAAGGATTCCAGGGGAAGGTTTGTGGGTGGCTTTAGCGTAAAACTGTATCTGAAAACTCAGCACGCGAATTACGAGAATATTGACGTCACAGCCTACACTCAAAATTCGGCACTGATAGATGAAATGACTACGTACTACTGAGTACGCACATGTACTTGTGAGTGTGCACCGAGCTTTCTGACGGCTCCCGGGAGTAAATGCGCAGGCGGGCGGGCGCTTTCCCATCTACTGGGGAAACATAGTAATTGTAGGGAAAATGACCCCCCCAAACATTTATAATACACTTTATTCAGGTTTGGCGGGCCGGATTAAACGGCCCCGTGGGCCGGATGTGGCCCGCGGGCCGTAGTTTGCCCATGTCTGCCATAGTCGCATATCAACATAAATAGCACATTTGACTGCGTCCATCCATTTTCCATATTCCCAGTTTATTACACGATTATCATCACTATCGCTTATTTTTAATTCATGAGAATAAAGCTGAGTCATTCTCACGTCTCAAGTAGGAGTTGCGCAAGGTCAAACGCCGGCACGAGTCTCGCATGGTGGAGTTTGAAAACGCCCCCCAAGGAAGATTATGAAAATAAACTGCCCGAAGCCTTGATGAAGATGCAAAGCCAGCATGAACTTCAAATTAAACTCTACCTTCAAAAAGAGGTAACCATTTATCATTTGGACCTTAGAATCTGTCTCAGCTGCAAAAGTTTAAAAAGTCTGTGTTGACACTAGCTTGCAGCCCGTGATGCAAAAGTGAAAGATCTGGACGAGGCTCTGTCTCCAAAGAGGGGACACCATGCGTAGCCTCCTCAGGGAGAAAGACCGAGAAATGGCCGACATGTGGGAGCGGATGCACCAGCAGCTGGATGAGTATCAGGAGCTAATGGAGTTGGAAAACGCCCCCCAGGAAGATTATGTAAGCAAACGGATGAATTCTGCAGCAAACTTGAATACGATGGGAGCAGAAGATCCAATCTGGAGCTTCACCTGCCAGTTCCCCAAATTCTGATCCTAATAGTTGAAATTGATCTCAACAGGTTAGTCGTTACTGGAAAATGTGCAAATTTCGTAAGATGTTCCCCTGTGACACATCCACTGACCTCATCAACTGTATTGCGGAGTCTGACATATTTGCCGTACGAGTCCACCTCATCCAGAGTGACCTGCTGCTCATCCACAGTGACCTGCTGCTCATCCACAGTGACCTGCTGGGCGATTTTAGGACGAGGCACATTGCATCCGCCCAAGCTCAAACCCTCGCTGTCCTTCGGACGTTTCCTCTATTTGCTGGCCGACATGGTTTGGCGTACCCTCGGGACAAACGTGGAGACATTATTTGCTATGAGAGGAAACGTTGTGGTATGTTCTAAAGCTGTAAAAAGACCTCTCCTCCTTGTTCTGGGTCCGCTCCCTCTCTGTAGACAGAGCCTCCTCCAGATCTTTCACTTTTTGGCCGGCTTCCAACTCCACCATGCGAGACTCGTGCTGGCTTTGGACCATGCGCAAGTCCTACGTGAGACGTGAGAATGACTCAGCTTTATTTTCATTAATTAAATAAGCGATAGTGATGGTAATTACCGACCGCGGAATGCAGCTTCTTTTCAAACTCCAGCTCATCTTTAAGGATTTGAATGTGATGCGACTTCCTGAGCAAAAACAATATTAAACCCTCGACGCAGTCAAATGCGCTATTTATATTGATGTGCGACTATGGGATGGTTAACTGAAAGTCCAATTGAGCTGCAATTAGTCACGAGGAGGATTTTCCTTGGGGTGTGGCCCCAGCAGCAAAGCAATTATGTCAGCACTAATATCCACTATCCATTTTGTTGTTGGCATATTTTTGATAAAATGGCCGGGCGGGCCTCACATTGCTTCCAGCTCGTCAAAATCAATCTTCAGCTTGGACAACTTCACCTGCAGACGTTCACGCTCTGTGGCCTCTGAGTCCAGAGCCGCACGGGCTTTCGCCAGATTGGATTCTTTCTTCGTGTCCCTGTGATGACAGATATACACATAAACTGAGAATATGGAAAATTTCGGGCAGTCGGAGAAATCAGCGTGAACAAACAAATACATACAGCCGAGTTAAAAAAACACCAGAACAATCAAGTCAAGTCAAGTTTATTTGTATAGCCCTAAATCACAAGCAGTCTCAAAGGGCTTCACATAGACAGAAATTGACAATTATTCTCAAAGCATCCCCTGATCTTAAGCTCCCAAAAGGGCAAGGAAAAACTTAAAAACCCCTACCAGGGGAAAATGAGAAACCTTGAGAAGGGACCACAGATGGAAGGATCCCCCTTTCAGGATCACCAGGTTGAAATGGATGCAGAGAGGGCACAAATGGTACAACATGAAAATCAATTAAATAAAAAGTGGATGTCCATGTCATAGCAGAGGGCTGCCGAAGGAGCCCTCAATTGTCCTGGCAGTGTCTTCGAGGAGGTTGAGCTGCAGTTCCCCCATCCTGAATTGGCCAACGAGAATCCAGATAGCCGCTGTCAGCATGGGTGCCACCTAACCACCTCCCCGGCCGGGGAGGGGGGAGGGAGGGGGTGGAGAGGGAGAGAAAACAAACTCCAGCCGAATCGGCCACTACAGGTTAGTTAAAGGCCATGTCATAGAAATGTGTCTTTAAACGTGTCTTAAATGTTTCTACTGAGGTAGCAGTCCTAATATCCATTGGTAGGGCATTCCAAAGCTCTGGAGCCCGAATAGAAAATGCTCTAGAGCCTGCAGACATTTTCTTGGCCCTCGGTGTCGCTAAAAGGGTAGCGTTTTGCGAACGAAGGTTACGAGACGGAACATAAGGAACAACTAGGTCGACGAGATATGAAGGCGCTAAGCCATGCAGCGATTTATAGGTTAGTAGAAGAACCTTGAAGTCACATCTTAAATGGACCGGGAGCCAATGTAAGTTGGCTAGTATTATCACCATGACAATTGCGAACACACAGAAAGAAAATAAATAACTGGAACATCACTCAAACACCGGTGATCCCATCGTGAGTCCCGCATATGGGATGGTTAACTGAAAGTCCAATTGAGCTGCAATTAGTCACGAGGAGGATTTTCCTTGGGGTGTGGCCCCAGCAGCAAAGCAATTGTGTCAGCACTAATATCCACTATCCATTTTGTTGTTGGCATATTTTTGATAAAATGGCCGGGCGGGCCTCACCTTGCTTCCAGCTCGTCAAAATCAATCTTCAGCTTGGACAACTTCACCTGCAGACGTTCACGCTCTGTGGCCTCTGAGTCCAGAGCCGCACGGGCTTTCGCCAGATCGGATTCTTTCTTCGTGTCCCTGAGATGACAGATATACACATAAACTGAGAATATGGAAAATTTCGGGCAGTCGGAGAAATCAGCGTGAACAAACAAATACATACAGCCGAGTTAAAAAAACACCAGAACAATCACCATGACAATTGCGAACACACAGAAAGAAAATAAATAACTGGAACATCACTCAAACACCGGTGATCCCAACATCACCACAACAAATTCAATGTCGGTCACACCCTGAACGTATTTCTTTTCCTGGGCCGCGATGTGACTTTTGACACAAATACCTACGCCGCCACCACGTTTTGTAGCCAAGTCAGGACAGTTTGTGTAAGAATCACTTCGGTTCCTGCAAAACATCGTGTAGCCTTCCAAGCAAGCACGTCCATCGGCCACTGATCCTTGGAGGTGTGTCTCTGTGAAGCACAAAACATCAGCGAAAAGCAGTTCGTGATGAGACACGATATCTTGCACGTGACAAGACAGCCCTTCGGTGTTATGATGGACGACAACCAGGTGATTTGCCCGATCTACCGACGGCATCACGTGAAGGAGGGGCATGACGCTCTCCAAAGAATCCTCTGCCATCTCAGCAAGAGCAGCAGTGATTTGTGGATTTGCATGAAGCCTTCTCTCATCCATATGCAGAATATGCAGACCACTGAGCGAAGTCACTCTACTCAGAGCTACGTACCCCATGCCGTGTTCGAAAACACCTTTCAGCGAAACTGCAGCCTGTGACGTTGTCATGCCTTGTACCTTGTGGATCGTGCAGGCAAAAGCAAGCTTGATGGGAAACTGTCGGCGCGTCACTCCAGCCTTGTTCAGCTTCTCCTCCAGTCTGTCAATGTACACGGGGTTAGCAGCACGCGCTGTGTTACTCACATGATCGAGTTCCAAGCCAAGTTTCTGGACACGGGCTTCATTTGGATAGTTCACCAATTTGACAACTTTTGCAAACATCCCGTTGCACAGACCTGATTGAACATCAACGTTCCGTGTGATCATAACACGAGCACCCAAGGCAACTTTGATTGAGTCCGGGAGCTCATTCTTAGCGCTTTGCACAGGGGAAGCTTGCCTTGCCATTCTGCCAGTTCCTTTGTCTTTCTTGTAGTCATCCGCGTCAATCTGCACAATGTCCTTATGAAACAGTTCCAGCATCGCAGAGTTATGGCCATCCACCTGTTTATTGGTGGCAAAAACATGCAGAATATGCTTTGGACACATTTCTGGGGAAGTGTACCTCGTGGCAAGGAGAGCTCTGTCCATTTCCGACAGTTCATCTGACTTTTCTTTGACGCGGAGTCGGTTCAGCAGTTCGGCAAAGGCGACATCGTCTTTCTGCCTCATGATGGCGGTGAGCGTGATCTTTTTGAAGTCGTCACGCCAGTGGTCCAGCCGCGTAGGATCGTACACGCACAGAGGTTTGGACTGTCTCACGGGAGGGAGCTGAAAGAAATCTCCAACAGCAAGAACAGACATGCCACCGAAAGGTAAATTAATTCCTTTGATTTGTTTCAACCTGGCATTCACGTAGGCAAAGAGGTCTTTCGACACCATGGAAATCTCATCGATGATGAGTATTTCGGCGATGGACAGCTCGGCTCTGACTTCGTCCAGTTTATTGCCCAGCCCGTGGTACGGGGGTTTGAGACTTCTCGGCAGTTTGAGTAGACAATGCAACGTTGCCCCGGAAATGTTGAACGCCGCCGTGCCAGTGAAAGCTGCGAGAACAACCGTTTGCTTGGAAATGTCGGCCTCCTCAGCCAGTCGTGGTAGTCTCTGCAGTATTTTGGTAGCCTCTGCGTGGATACACTTGATCAGATGCGATCTGCCGGTCCCGGCGCCACCGTTGATGTGGTAGAAGAACTGCTCAATGGGCTTTGAGCTACACACACGTTTTATGCACCAATCTCTGACCTTGTAGAAGACGGACGCTTGCTTTTGGTTCAGGTTACGATACATGTCGCGTAACACTGCGGGATCGATGGCTGCAGCCTCTGTCACGATGGACATTTGCGTTGTTTTGGACCTGACGTTATAGTCCGGGACATTTTCCTCCACGTTGTCGTTCGGTTCATCTCTCGCGTTCATTTCCTCAACGCATTCGAGTCTTTGCAACTCACTCTCGGGAGCCAGGTGGCACCATTCGTTTATGACGAGCCCACTCTCCTCCACCTCTTGGATGGCGTTGTCAATGTCTCGACTGTATTTCTCATACCTTTCTCTGTTCCTTCTGACAATTTGGCACACGCGCTCCACAGAGTCGTTATACGGTAACTGTACACAGGCGTTATCATGAAACAACTGATAGGAAGGACAGCGTTCAGATTTTAATTGGCAATCAGCACGATGAGGCAGGTACAGCTTGAGCAAGGAGCAGTAATATTCCTCCGGATTCTTTTGTTCAGAGTATTTGCAGTATTTGATGACCGCATGTTTTTCTGTTCTTTTCTGGACAAAGCCCATGTCGTTCAGCAGAGGCAAAACATTCTTACCTTTGGCTTGTTTGCCATAAACAATTCTGCACATTGATGCAAAATCAGCCAAGCACATGACTTCAAATTCCTCTGTTTGAGGTCTGGATTTGTATTTTTCCGGCAGGCCAGTCATCCACACTTCATGAGATTCCTGCGTTTTGCCCTCAAGGAGCGAGAGAGGATAACTCATTTTCAGCGCATTGTCACTCGTTTGTACAAATACCACCACCATGCGGGAGGACTGTTTCATATGCAAGCCGCACGCACGTGCGACGCATTCCTGAGCACTCACTTCTCTTTTCTTGGAGTACGCTTGCATAATTTGCTTCATTTCATCGCTCTCGTTGACATTTGCGCAGCGGGAGTTTTCAATGACCGATTTCAGGTATTGGCTCAGACCGTGTTCAGCCTTGCTGATGTAGCTGCAGATGTATGCGATGCAAGAGTAGGCATTCAGGATGTATTGGATGTCCAGGTTTCCATCCCAGGCAAGAAGCAAATGGCGGTTGTAGTTGTTGACCCAGCAGTCTTTCGGTTCTCGCTTAAGCACGACAGAACTCGACGAGGCCGTCATGCGCAAACAGTTCATGTACTCGTCACCGGTGAGCTTACGTTTAGCCAGTAGCTGAGGCAAAGTCAGGGATGCCGTTTCAGGCTCATTCAGCAGATTTAGCACGGGAACAAGCTTGGCATTCGACGCCAACCGATCGTCATTGCGTTGATCTCGATTGTCGTCGTCGACGGGCGCAGGTCTGACGATCATTGTTTCATCGCACGGTTGTTTGGGGAATCCAAAGCGGCAATTTGCACCTTGGTGTTTGACGCACGATTTGGAGTGACTTTTGCTGTGCATCTGAACCTCTGTGACCTTTTTGTACAATTCCGGTTCCTTTTGCGGGTCCGGCAGCTCGGCCGAGATGTAGCGAGACACAAAATGACAGATGGCTCCATCCGTGGCTTCCTCAAATACAGGGGCACCTCGAACCCATATGAGGCAATGAATGTGAGAACTTCCTCTGTGTTGAAACTCCAGTCGGTAAAAGTAGTCGACGACCTCACCAATCGGTTGCGCCGGAGAGAGGATCAAATCTCTGAACAGAGCTTCCACACGCTTGTCAAACATGCGCATCGTCGTCACAGGATTGCTGCGTAGGATCTCACACTTGGTAGCCCAGTCAAGTTGGGCGAAATTCACTACTTGTTGCGCTTTGATGGCGTTGATGACCTCTTCCCAACGCATTTCGGCAGCAGAAAATGTGCAAAAGAACGTGGGTGTGCCCAGCTGCCGGATCATAGCAAAAAGATCTTTGGTGGTTTTCTCCCAATAGGCCGGCGTACCTCTCAGCGGTGTCATGAATCGGACAGCATCTTTGCTGCGCACCAGTTTCTCAACTTCACGTTTGTCCTGAAGCATGGCATTGTTTATCCTTCGACCATCCCTGGTAAAAGGCTTACCTTTGCGCAGCTGTATTGTCATGCTCGACGTTGCCTGGTAAATTTCAGTCACAAACTGGGCAAAGAACAAGTAGTTGGTATCTCGAGCAAAGCGTTCATCCACGCAACACAGACGGGTTTTGAAATATTTGCTTGGTGTGAGTTTTATTGCTCTCTCTTCATCGAGGGTGTTCTGACCAGTGGGAAACTGCACCGGAAAAGCCATGGCCTCAAGCTTGGGAGTCTTGAAAAAACTTACTGGGTTGTTTCTTTCTGCAGGAGCAACACAATAAATGCCCTCTGTAAAACTCATAATTTCCTCTGCCACATCATTGGGTTGGAGACATGATTCAAGTATCACTCCACCATTTGGTTGATCACCGTCTTCCGAATTTTCTTGTTGCTGTTTGTTACCACTGTTGTCATGTTGAGAGTCACTGTTCATCCCACACAGAGCATCACTTTCAAATCTGTACATCTCCTCCAGAGCTTCCTCATTGTACTCACTGTCGCTCATTTGCGCTTCATCGGAGCTGCTCTCATCGTCAGTGAGGGTTGGGTCGCAAAGGTCCGCATCGTCGCGAATGGTTATGTCTCTGTACTGTGGATGGACTTGTTTCAGTTTCATCAGAGCGCTCATTAGCTTAGACCAAGTGACAGTTTGAAAAAACTGATGGCCTTTGTAGCAAAGCCGTCTCTTCAGTTTCACTCTCAACATCTGTGACTTACTTCTTAGTCTGGGCAAGACATTGACCGTCTCTTGTACTTCCGATGGCACGCACACCACATTTCCACGAATGGCTCGTTGTTGACCTTTGGGAAGAGGTACAATTTTGGCAAATGATATGCATTTGGAAATGAGGTGTCTCTCCAGTATGTTCAATCCACACAGTTCCTTTGGAATATCAGAGAGTGTGAGATTGTTCGCAACAGCAAGTGCAGGCATTTTACCATCTTTGAGGTGACTATAGCAAGTGTGACATATCCACTCCAGTTTTCTTTCAGCTGGTACGCTGCACGAGGCCTGACATTCATCATCACAGATATGGACAAATTGTCCCGTGAGACAACTTGCAACAACATGTCTGTTTTTCTTATAAAATCTACGTTGACAAGCGCGTACTTGGTTCGGAAACAATTGTCAGGGTTTTCCAAAACTATCTTGATCATATGATTATGTTGGAATGTATGTAACCAGTAATGAATAACCTTGGTAGATTAGTTTTATGCTTATGTTGGTGTGTAACCAGTAATAAATAACCTAGCTTGTTCCATCCTACACAATGTCGTAAAACATCCCCTGCCCTGCTAATCTAGAGGTCAAGGGCCTTTTTTACTTGTCTATTCAGTCCACTGTCACCCCCACCCTTTTTCTCCTAATAAAGATGGTCTTGTGGGAAGCGAGAGTCAGACGTCATTCGATCATTGTTGTACGCACAGTGACGAATGGACTCTCCGCCTGCAGGTGCCCAAAACGACTAACTTGTCTCCAAGTGGTTCTTGCAAAATAAGTTAGAGTGAGCACCACCCTAACATTTTGGTGCCGAAACCCGGGACCCTCATACCCACCATCTGGCTGACGGAGGACGACACGCTGTACACCGTCGACGGGCCAGCGTCCATTTAGCCGGACCTGGTAAAGAAAGACCTAGGAAGGAAATTCTTCGCTGGGCCAGCATCTTAGGTCTGCCTTCGTCTGACAGATGTGGATTGGCGGGACCCGGCTGAACAGCGAACCAAGGAGACAAGTAAGTTAAAGCCCTAAAGTTGTGTGATTGTGTTGTTGTAAGACGCGTAAAAAGTTAAAAAGGTGCACGAGATACGGCTTTGGTTTGTCCGAGCTATGAGATACGGCTTTGGTTTGTCCGAGCTATGAGATACGGCTTTGGTTTGTCCGAGCTATGAGATTCAGCTTTGGTTTGTCCGAGCTATGAGATACAGCTTTGGTTTTTCCAAGCTAAGAAACAGCTGGGATTCTAGTCCCAGTGGAAAGAACGGGCTAAGAAAAAAGTTTTTTTTCTTAATTGAAGATTCATTTTTTTTGTCCGTTTTTCCAAGCTGTTTGGAAGGGTTTTACACCCATCCTGGATAGGCCTAAAAATAAAAATAAAAAAGCGCTGGAGTTTGTGTGATTGAGAGTGACTGGTAGGATAAATTGACTAAATAGCAGTTCTAGCATTGATCCACGAAAATAATACAGGCTAGCAATTGTTCAAAGGTCAATTTAATCTTGCATTGAGGATCCTCAAAGAAAAAAAATATATATATATAAAAATAAATAAATAAATAATAATAATAATAATAATAGTTGTATAAACCTAAAATACCAAATTAAGATGGGAAATAAAAACAGTAGTGTCAGGGTTTTCCAAACTATCTTGATCTATGATTATGTTGGAATGTATATAACCGGTAATAAATAACTTAGGTAGATTAGTTTTATGCTTACGTTGGTATGTAACCGGTAATAAACCACCTAACTCTGTCCCATCCTAAATAATGTCGTAAAACATCCCCTGCTCTGTTTACCTAGAGGTCAAGAGCTTTAACTTGTTTATTCAGTCTACTGTCACCCCCACCCTTTTCCTCTTAATAAAGATGCTCTTGTGGGAAGGGAGAGTTAGACTTCATTCGACCATCGCTGTGACAACAGCGACGAGTGAACTCTCCACCTGCAGGTGCCCAAAACGACTAACTTGTCTCCGTGTGGTTCTTGCAAAATAAGTTAGAGTGAACACCACTCTAACATTTTGGTGCCGAAACCCGGGACCCTCATACCCGCCATCTGACTGACGGAGGAAGACGTGCTGTGCTGCATTGTCGACAAGCCAGCGTCCATTAGGAGGACCTGGAAAAGAAAGTCCTGGGAAGAGAACTTCTTCGCTGGGCCAGCATCTTAGGTCTGCCTTCGTCTGACAGAGGTGGTTGACGGGACCCGGAAATGCAACGAACCAGGGGACAAGTAAGTTAAAGCCCTAAAGTTGTGGGATTGTGTGGTTGTGAAACGCGTAAAAGTAAAAGTGCACAGGAATAAAAATAGGCAAGACAGAAGATAAGAAGTCTTGTGGAAGGAGGGGGTGTTGTAGAGTCCCCCTCCGGATGAAGTGGCTCTTCTGGAGCGGTGGTTTTCAAAATATTTTTGTCAAATCTCACGTACCTCCGTGTACCCTGATTTGACAACCACTGTTCTAAGGGGACAACTTCGCGTTGGCAGGGCTGGGTAACTGGACAGTTGTCCTTAGTTCCCAGGGAAGGAAGGGGTGTTGTAGAGTCCCCTCTCCGGATGAAGCAGCTCTTTTATTTTTAAAAGAGGACTTCGCGTAGGCAGGGATAAGAAATTTGTGTGGTTGAATGTGTGACTGGTAGGATAAATTGACTAAAAAGCAGTTCTAGCATTGATCGACGGCAATAACACAGGCTAGTAATTTGTTAGGAGGTCAATTTAAACCTGCATTGAGGATCCTCAAAGAAAATAAAAAGAGATTGGAAAAAAAAACACTGGAAAAATTAAAATTAAGATGAGAAAAAGGAACGATAAATCTCTAGCTCTTGAAGGAGATGAGTTCATGGCGAGTAGATTTCTTGATTGTATGTAATACATGCTGAAGTGGAAAAAGAAAAGAGAGAGAGTTGAATTGTGCTAGACTGTGGTTGAAAGCTTCACAAGAGAAGAGAA
This sequence comes from Syngnathus typhle, assembly GCF_033458585.1. NCBI lineage: Eukaryota > Metazoa > Chordata > Actinopteri > Syngnathiformes > Syngnathidae > Syngnathus > Syngnathus typhle. The sequence continues at coordinate 125,082 of NW_026871988.1, read as the reverse complement.
TAAATCCAAAAGACAAAAGACAGAAAGTTGAAAAGTGCTGCGACCATGTTTGTCAGGCCGGAAGACAATGAGGCCACAGTGCGCAGGCGCACTGTCCCGGCCACGGCTCCAGCCGCAGCTCAAGCAGAAGAGCAAGAGAGACATTCCGCTCGTGTGCAAAACTTGTATACAACAACTATGCAGTGGGACAGGCATGCTGAAAAAGTTATCCAAAAAGGCAAATGTTCTGATGTATTTCATCTAGATGATGATAATGATCTAAATGAAGATACAACGATCTTCTTCCAAAGTTCCCAAAGGGGAGAGGAAGAGAGAGAGACCAACAAGGCCGAAGGCCACCATATAATTCAAAACCCCCATCAGATTCTGACAACTGTTGGAACTGTGGGAAACGTGGACACTGGTCAATAGAGTGTTTTAGAAAAAAAAACGGTGCCAGTCAAGGGGCAGAGGAAGAGGAAAAATCACATTTACAGCATGACAAGCTTCCTCTCCTTTGACCCTTCATGCTAATACAGAGAAAGAAAGAATAGATGCCCATATGACAGCAAAACATGTCATTGTCAGATTATTGGAACATTTTTTGGATTATTAGAGCTCCTGTCCATGCAAGAAGTATGACAATGCTGTTTGTATGCCCAATGACAAATGACCAGAGATCAAATTGTGTGTGTACACTAAAGTTAAAATTTGCAAATCAAGTGGTAAATAAATGCAACTTGCTTCTAGAAGATAAATGAAAAATTAGAATGTACTGTCCTCGTGTACGTGGGAGGGACCAGCTCATGATCGACCACAGGAAATGGCCAGCCTGTGACGAATCATTGGTGCTGGGACCTGCCCTACACGCGCGAGAGCTGTGCATGTGTGTTAAAATGATGAAGATTGGCTAAACATTCAGTGTGAAGAAATTTGTTAGACTGTGGTCTATCCAATTTGCACCGCAGAACAGAAACGATTTGGAAAGATAAAAATGAGAGGAAAAGAGAAAAATGTGTTTGCGAGCAGAAATTGATCCACACTAGTGCATGTTAAGTGTCGAGCCCTCATGAGAAATTTGAAAAAGAAACGACAGAACACGCTTTCAGGAATTGGAAGAAGCAAAATTGTGAATTTAAGACATTGCAATGCTACATTTAATAGGAATAATTGATTGATGGTGTTATAAAATTATACAAACTGCTATATACGAGCTAAATCTGAGAAATTGAGTTCTTTAAATTTAAAAACAAAGGAAAAATTCGGATTAATTTGCCAGCAGTTTTTATGAGTTGAGTTTTTTGGGTGGATTGTTCTATCAGGAACCTTGAGTTGAAAATGGTATATGAATGTTGTGTGGTGAGCTTGGATGAATTGAGACCAATGTGATGGTAAGACTCCTTTTTGGAGACTGTGTGTGAGATGCAAATGGGCATTGATGAATGATTGCCTTGAATGATAGGAAGATACAGGTTGAATGGTTGAAGCTGTTGGCGACTACTACGGAAAATCAGTAGAGCGACTTTGCTGAAAGAGTGGTTTTGAGTAAGTTGAATGCTAAAATGAAAAACATAGCTTTTGGATTAATGATTAACTAGAGAAAAAACTGGAGAACCAGTAACACATGCAGAAGATGTGTGAACTGGGAAATTGAGAAGCGTTTTGAAAAGAAAGTCAAATTAAATGATGGAATCATATGTAGTAAGAACACGTTCTCCCAAAACGTTTGTCAAGGTGTGAGGCATGGGCGTTGTCAAGCCTCAGAAGGAGGGAGTGAATAGAACAGATAGTGGAAGATAGTAATAATACAAACCTTTACGACATATGGATTTTCTAATACATTTAGTGTCATACTGTGGTAAAATTCTATTCTGGTATCATGCAATGTATATCTCACTAGTAAGCCTAAGTGTGACCGGGTCATGTTTCGGGTCAGATTCGTGCGGGATTGTTTGGGCCTTGGTCCATGATCTCATTGGCACGAGACATCTGGTTTCCATTAACAACTGACAAGATATGCACCCGAGTGAGGAAAGGGAGGCTAACTCATAAATAATGAGGAGATATTGGGAGTAATCTGTTGGTCCTTTCTTTAAGACCCTTCCTGGTGTAGATAGGTTAGCAACAAGAGAGATTTAGAGGTTCAACAGAAAGACAGTTAAAAGAAAACAACATTATTGATTTGGACAATTGCAGGCTAACAGGAGCATGAGAAAGAAGAGCTAAGAAGCGGGATCCAATTTGATCAGGGAGATTGGAAATTCACAACACCATATTCTAAGTCACATTTTTGAGCAAGCATGACACAGGTAATAACGTTTGAGAGGTCAAGACATAGATCAGGGCTAGATGTGGAACGCAGACCTCGTTGAGTTAATTTTAAATAATGATACTGAAGACAATGTACTGTCTCATTAAATAGGAACTATAGACGAAACGTAGCTCGAAAATAGGATGAGTTGCAGGACTTACAATATAAAGACGAGATCGCTGTTACTAGGAGAATTTGAAGTTTGGTAAACAAACGTTACTAGCGAATTGATTGCAGCAGCTACATTTGGTTACAAGTTTGATGTCCCAGTCTGTCACTCTCAGTGCCAGGATCCCTGAAAACTCAATCCCGAGACTCTGCCTGCAGCCATGGACGTCTACAAAACGGTGCCTGGCTTTGAGGCACCTTTGACCTTTGGCAAGGACAAAGAAAGACTGTTGTTGTACTTGTAGGGGGACAAGTACACTCTGGGAAAAAGACGACATCCTCGGGGACGAGAAAAGACAGTGAGAAGCGGAGGAACTCACAATGTTGAAAATGGACTCATTTGAACAATGGACTCATTCGAGAGTGATGGATGGGTTGACTCTGAAGCAACAACAAAAGAACACCATCTTGAGAGGGTGAGGTGCGGCAAAAGATATGGACTTGAAATGTCCAACGGCCAAATTGCACTCCGTGCTGAAATTTCGTGGGGCTTGGGGTAAAGTGGAAAGGAGCTTCATTGTGCACTGGGTTTGACAGAACTGAGGAGATTTGATAAAAAATTGAATAATGCGTAGAGCTACAGAGAAACGCATCATAATCGGAGACTGAACAGATTTGGATAGGACAAATAGGCTAAAACGGTAGGAAACAAGAGCGAGATCTGATGTTTTGGCTCATCAGGCATAAGAAGTAGAAATTGAGTTAGATAAATTTTAGAATAGGACACTTGGACTAAAGTGAATTCAGTCAAGAGGAAGCTAGGTTGCTCAATGTACCTACTCAATAAAATAGTAAGTTCGTTGCACCACGGTGGAGTTTGGGTGGTCAGAATGTTGGATACGTTAAATTTTTGACTTTCACACAATCATGCATAGGAGTCGCACAAGGCGACAGTTAACAAGACAATGACTGCAGTAGGGATCACTTACGACTGCACCGACATGGAAAAGTAGAAGCAAGGGAGTTGAGTAAGGGATTATATGCGGAACAGTCCGCTATACAGTTACCAATAGGAGGTTCTATCAAAAGGAGCTACATGAGAGATGTATAGAATCCCTTTGTCTGTGTTCTGTGTTCGTGCGTAATCTCTGTAAAGTTGTGTCAGGCTGTTGTCGTTTGTCTGAGCCTTGGGTGCGCGCTCGGTGTGTGTGCGTTTATGTGCACACCCTGTGTGTGTGCGAAAGTGTTAGGAAGAAGACGGCATGGATAAGGGAATCTCCTTTAAGACAGGAGGTAATAAATGGGAAAGCCCCTGTCATAAACGGTCTTTGGTTAGGAGGAATCATTAGGAAGTGCTCAAACTCTTCTTTCAAACACTCCTATCTGCCTCGTTAAAAAGGGCATTACAATTGACTACAAGAGTTGCAAAGGGCAGATGAAGAACAGTCCTTGGCAGATTATATGATCAGGTCCCTCAAACCGAAAGATATGTCCAATGCAAATTTACTGCCGCCTGATCTTTCCTCCTCACAGGTCGGCAACCCCATCAATCCAGGAGACTGGGTCTACATCAGGGTCATCAAAGAAAAGAACTGGGCCAGCCATGGTGGGAGGGACCATTCCAAGTCTTGCTGACTACCCCCACCGCAGTGAAGATCGCTGAACAACCCAGCTGGATTCACCTTAGCCAATGCAAGCTACAAGGAGTCCTGGACCCCTCATTTCGGGACGGTGGCGAAGTCTGCAAACAACTATCCCAACTCCGCTAGGCGGGGGGATGTCTCGGTGTTCCTGTCATCTTAGTAGCAACGGGGCTCCACATGCCAGGTGGATCCTCTGCTGCGTTGTGGTTGGAGCATGCTATGGTCTATGGGCACATCTGAACAGACCAAGTGATAATGTTGACCGTGGGAAACGATGGTCACACGATGAGAACTTTGAGGGCTGGTCATGAGACCCCAGAAACCCATACGAAACTAACGCTTGGTACCGGTATGTGAAGGTCGCTGTGAGAGCGCACGCACAGGAGGGATGTTATCTGTGTTTCCAAAAACTCCCCTTGCTCCACACAAGTTCACTTGGAGGCCAGAGAAATGAATGTCACTGAAGCGAAATGTATGGCATCCATGGGAGGAGATTGATATCAACACCGTGCTGTCGGACAGTGACGCTACCCCTACCGCCCTGGACTCGCAGGAATGAATCTGTGATCAAACTATTTTGGATTAATCCCAATGTGACTGTTGGAAGAAGACAGATGCCACAAGTGGCCTAATCCAGGACGCTACCTGGAATGGACTACACGTGTTTCATCCAAGAAAACAAGACCCACGGATGCATTCACGACAACTGCTCTCCAGGAGGGAACTGGATGGGAGCTTTGGACATCACCGCTGTGTGCCAGGGTAGGAGAGCCATTTCAAGGTGTAAGGGCTCTCCTGCCAACATGGCTGTACCATTGGACGGGTCCTACTTCATTCGGAACGGATCGTGGCTTTATTTATGTTTTCTTATTGATAGCATTATGGTCGCCTAAGGCAGAGGGACCGTGTGAGACTTTTCCTGCGATTTAACATCGGCCAGCAGGTTTTTAGACCACACAATAAGTTTGGACTGGAGTATTGAGGAAAAACCTCATCTTCACTGGAAGTTGTTGCTATCATTGTTTGTTGTTTTTGTCGTGTTTCACCCTACACGCTCCCCAACCCGTCCGCTGTCGTCTCCGTTTTTTATTGATCTTTTTTATTATTGTTTTTCTTATTTTTGCTATTCTTCTTTATATTTACTTACTTACTTATGTTTGATTGATCGGGTTCACATAATCATATGATAAAACAGGAGGGATATGTCAGGGTTTTCCAAACTATCTTGATCTATGATTATGTTGGAATGTATATAACCGGTAATAAATAACTTAGGTAGATTAGTTTTATGCTTACGTTGGTATGTAACCGGTAATAAACCACCTAACTCTGTCCCATCCTAAATAATGTCGTAAAACATCCCCTGCTCTGTTTACCTAGAGGTCAAGAGCTTTAACTTGTTTATTCAGTCTACTGTCACCCCCACCCTTTTCCTCTTAATAAAGATGCTCTTGTGGGAAGGGAGAGTTAGACTTCATTCGACCATCGCTGTGACAACAGCGACGAGTGAACTCTCCACCTGCAGGTGCCCAAAACGACTAACTTGTCTCCGTGTGGTTCTTGCAAAATAAGTTAGAGTGAGCACCACTCTAACAAGTAGATCCCTAGCTCTTGATGGAGATGAGAAGTACATGGCGAGTAAGTTTGTTAATTGTATGCAATACATGCCGAAGTGGAAGAAAAAGTATGGAGTAGAAGGGAAGTTGAAAGTTGAAGTGTGGAAGATAGTGGTTGAGGTCTTGGAGAAGAGCGTGAACAGGAAGTCAGAGGGACTGAAAAAGAAAAGAAAAGAGAAAGAATTGATTTGTGCTAAAATATGGTTGAATGCTTCACAAGAGAGAAGAGAACAAATCCAAAAGACAAAAGATAGAAAGATGAAAAGTGATGAGGCTGCGACCATGTTTGTCAGGCCGGAAGACAATGAGGCCACAGTGCGCAGGCGCACTGTCCCGGATACAGAGCAAGCAGAGGAGCAAGAGGGGTTGTCCGCTTGTGCGCAAAACTTGTATCCAAGCTTAACAGACCTGCGCCCTCCCCCATATAACAGCAAAAAAGGTCAGGGTCAAATGATTAGAAGCCCTGTACAAACAAGAGGTTTGACCACTGCTGCTAGATTTTCCCAAAATGTAGACAATGTTGATGTGTGCCCAATGATCCAAGTGCCAAACCCTATTGTAGGGGAAGGCCAACCTCTACATACATATGTTTTTCGGCCATGGACTTTGGAAGAGGCAAGGAAAGCAGTTGAAGGGGTTACCCCTGTTGCTGAAGACCCAGAAAAATGGGCAGAAGACATGGCTGGCATCATACATTCCTATAGACTAAATGGACATGAGGCAGGAGAAGCTGCAATGTCTTCCTTGGGAAAAGACTGGGCAAAGGTTAGAGGAAATTACACAGGTAGAAATAATCAAGGGCCATTTCCCTATCCCGTTGAGGGAAATCAATTGGGAGGGGAGTATGCAGCACAATGGAATGATCTTGTGCAAAGAGTGCGAACAATATTTAAAAGACGAGCGAATTATGGTCATTTGGCAGGAATAAAACATAAGCCTGGGGAAGATACTGATGATTTTCGCTTGAGATTTGAAAAAGAATTCAGGGTGCATAGTGGCATCCCATTCAATGATGCAGCTGAGAGTGCTTATCAGCAACAGCTTAAAAATGCGCTCCTTACTAATTTCCGCCCTGAAATAGGCAACTGGGTGAGGAAACATTTGGTGGAAGTAGATATTGCAAGTGTGACAACAACTATGCAATGGGCCAGACATGCTGAAAAAGTGATAAAAAAAGGCAAAAGTTCTGATGTATTTCATCTAGACGTTAATGACCTAGATGAAGATACAACAGTCTTCTTCCAAGGGTCCCAGAGGGGCAGAGGAGGTAGAGGCCAACAAGGTCGAAGGCCACCATACAATTCACAACTCCCACCAGATTCTGGCAACTGTTGGAACTGTGGGAAACAAGGACACATTGCAAGAGCGTGTCGTTTTGCAAAACAAAACCAATCAAGGGGTGGAGGAAGGGGCAGAGGGAGAGCCAAATTCTCAGCATGACTAGATTGCCCCCCTATGACCTCTTGTGCTCCTACAGAGGAAGAAATAGTAGATGTCCATACAGCATGGGACATCCTGAGTGCATTAAAAGAAAAACCATACGTTACCTTAAACATTGGAGGAAGTGAAGTTGAGTTTTTGTGTGATACCGGAGCTTGTAAAACCGTAATAAAAACTAAAGTCCCTAATCTGAAGGCCTCCCAAAATACAATTTGGGTGAAATCGGCTGATGGGCAGGTACACAAGGAGAGTATCTCCAATCCAGTTGTAGTGAGAGATGATGAAACAGGAGTCATAGCTTCAGTCTCGATTGTTCTATCGCCAAAATGTCCCATAAACCTGCTGGGACGAGATCTGATGACTCGGTTGGGAATTGCAATAATTCCAGTAAAGGATGGCATGCGAGCATGTAGAGTGGGAGATGTAGACTCATATGCTGCACAAGCAGGTGAACAGATTTCCTGCTCCTATGACATCACTCCCGAACGGAATCCCAAGCTACCAAGCAGATTGCTGAGTGAAGCTCGAAAACAATTGTCACGACCTGAATCAGAAATGACTTGTAATCAATTACATGTCACCATGAATATCCTCACTGATCCACATGATGACTATATTGAAAGTTTTCTCAGTGACACAGAAGTAACTTTAACAATCACTACTCTGTACACAGATCGCGGGTCATTTGCAGCTGCTGCTGTGCTCCTGCCCGCTCCTCAGAAAGACAAATACAAGTTGTCGGCTGTACCCCACATTTCATTGTTCAAACCTCACAGTATAACATGGGCAGATGTGGGTTGCCGAATTAAACTTGCTAGATCTGTCACTGATTATGAGGACAAAGGTGATGGGTGGAGCTACAGTACCAGTTGTGACATGTGGAAGCAAACAGTGTGTGAAGTAGCTGTTGGTAGGGCATGCGCTTGTGCGCTAACCTGACTAGTTGACATTTGTTTGAATGAGAAGGAGGAGGGGGAATTGGCTGGGCTTCCTGAAAAACTGTGGACAAAGGGCCCATCTGATGTAGGACTTTTAACGTCCATTGCACCAGTACAGATCAAACCAAGATCAGAGTGGCGTCCAAGAGTTAAGCAATATCCGTTAAAACACGAGGCAATAAATGGGATTACCCCTGTTATAAATGATCTTTTGACAGGAGGAATCATTAGGAAGTGCTCGGATTCTCCTTGCAACACTCCTATTTTTCCAGTCCAAAAGGCCAATAAAATTGATTGGCGAATGATACAAGATTTACGAGCAGTGAATGATGCAGTGCAGACAAGAGCACCTAATGTGCCTGACCCACACACACTTCTGAACACTTTGAAACCTAACCAGAAGTTTTTCACAGTAATTGATCTTAGCAATGCATTTTTCTCAGTGCCAATTCACCCAGACTCACAGTTTTGGTTTGCGTTTACCTTTAAAGGACAAAGCTATACGTACACCAGATTGCCACAGGGATTTGCTGATAGTCCAACTATTTTCATTCAAGCTATCATGGCCTGTCTGGCTGATTTTCAAATTTCAAACAAAAGCCAACTTCTAGTTTATGTAGATGATCTCCTGATAGCCTCTGAAACTGAAGCTGCTTGCAAAGAAGACTCCTTAGCATTGTTACACTTTCTCTGCAAAACAGGGAATAAAGTGAGCAAGAACAAGCTACAATGGGTCAGACAGGAGGTGAACTATTTAGGTCACACTTTGTCAGCTTCTGGAAGACAGATACAGAGAACCAGAAAGCAGATCATTGCAGATGCACCGAAACCTGAAACAAAAAAACAAATGATGTCATTTTTGGGGCTCTCCAATTACTGTAGAGCATGGATCCCACATTATGCGGAAAAGACACAACCGCTGCTGAACATTGTGCATGGAGTCCCCATGGCAATGACAGAAAAGATAATGTGGACACCAGTAGCAGATGATGCTTTTGTGGTGCTGAAACAGGCTCTGATAGAAACTACAACTCTTATCTTGCCAGACTACAATAAAACCTTTGTGCAAACAGCAGACTGCAGGAATGGTTTTATGACCTCAGTGTTGCTCCAGAGTCATGGCAGCAAACTAAGACCAATTGCATTTTATTCAAAAAAATTGGATCCAGTGGCTCTATCTTTGCCAGACTGTGTCCAAGCAGTGTGCGCGGCAGCACTTGCAGTGAGACAAGCTGCAGATGTGGTGCTTTTTCACAAAATGGAGCTGCTAGTTCCACATGCTGTAGATGTGTTGCTACTACAAAGCAAAATGAACTTTTTGTCGCCAGCCAGACACCTGTCTTACACTGCTACGCTTCTGTCACAACCACACATTGTGATAAAGAGGTGCACAGTCCTTAACCCAGCAACGTTGATTCCGTTGCCGGGGGATGGTACACCACATAACTGTTTGGATGCTACAGAACATCTACAGCTGCCCAGAGAAGATTTACGTGACACGCCACTTGGAAAAGGGGAAAAGTGGTTTGTGGATGGGTCATGTTCAAAGGATCCTAGAGGGAACAATCAAAGTGGGTATGCAATTGTGAGATTACCAAACCAGATTGTTGAAGCAGAGAAGCTTCCATACAACAGGTCAGCGCAGGCTGCTGAGCTAATTGCGCTAACAAGAGCTTGTCAATTAGCGGAAGATAAGGAAGTCACTGTATACACAGACAGTCAGTATGCGTTTTCTACTCTGTTCTATTTTGCGAAACAATGGGAGCGCAGAGGGATGACAACATCGACCGGTAAGCCGGTTACCCATGCCTCTTTGTTAAAAGACTTGTTGCAGGCCATTCACTTGCCTGCTAAACTAGCTGTGTGTAAATGTGCTGCTCACACCACTGGCACGGATGAAGTCTCAAATGGAAACAGATTGGCAGACAAAATTGCTAAAGAAGCAGCAGCAGGGAAACATGGCCATGAATTCTTTTTAATGGATTCAGAGGACACGCAACTCATAGATAAAACTATACTGACAGATATGCAGGGCAATGCTCCAATGGTGGAAAAACGAATGTGGACGACAAAAGGTGCAATGATGGATACAGATAATATCCACCGCATCAATGACAAACCTGTTTTACCAAAATCACTTTTTAAGGCAGCGGCAATTGCGACCCATGGGCCTTGCCATGTGTCGACAGGAGGGATGAAGTCTATCATACATCAACAATTCACTACCTTTGGTTTAGATGCTTACTTAAAATTTTTTTGTAAAGCATGTCCTGTTTGTGTGAAACATAATCCACAAGGAAATATGAGACCTAAGAGAGGCTCATTTCCAAAACCGTCTTACCCATTTCAAATTCTGCACATGGATTTTATTGAGCTCACACAAAGTGGACCTCACAAATACTGCTTAGTGATGATTGATGCATTTTCCAAATGGGTGGAAATAGTTCCATCTAAACGAGCAGATGCCTTAACAGTGGCAAAAGCCATCTGCAAAGCCATCATACCGACTCATGGCATCCCCCAAACCATTTACAGTGACAATGGTCCACACTTTGTGAACCAAGTTGTACAGAACATGGCTGTACACCTTGGGATAACATTAAAAAACCACTGCGCTTGGCATCCTGCGAGCGCTGGCCTGGTTGAACGAGCAAACTCCACTATCAAAAGCAGGTTGAAAAAATGCATGGAAACAACAGGCAGATCTTGGCCAGAGTGCTTAGACTTAGTGAAGCTCTATATGAGAATTACTCCCACTTCAGAAGGACTGACACCTTTCGAAATCATCCATGGGAGACCATATAGACTACCTTTGTTCCCTGCAGATTTGCAAAAAGCTGATGAAGAGCAGTCCTTGGCAGACTATATGATAAGGACGCTCAAACTGAAAGATGTGTCAAATGCAAATTTACTGCCGCCTGATCTTTCCTCCTCACAGGTCGACAAACCCATCAATCCAGGATACTGGGTCTACGTCAAGGTCGTTAAAAGAAAGAACTGGCTCAGCCCACGGTGGGAGGGACCATTCCAAGTCTTGCTGACTACCCCCACCGCAGTGAAGATTGCTGAACGGCCCAGTTGGATTCACCTCAGCCACTGCAAGTTGCAGAGAGTACTGGACCCCTAATTCGGAGTGGTGGGGAAGGCTAACTTCAAAGGAGTCCTATCGTTTAGGGTGGGACGTCTCAATGTTGGTGAAGAAAACAACGATCCCCACTCCGCTAGGCGAGGGGATGTCCCGGTGTCTCTGCCATCCTAGTAGCAACGGGGCTCCATATGCCAGATGGATCCTCTGCTGCGTTGTGGTTGGAGCGTGCTATGGTCTATGGACTCATTTGAACAGACCAAGTGACAATGTTGACCGTGGAAAACGATGGTCACAGGATGAGAACTTTGAGGACTGGTCATGGGACCCCAAAAACCCATACGAAACCAACACGTGGTACCGGTACGCTAAGTTCACTGTGAGAGCAGACACACAGGAGGGATGTTATGTGTGTTCGAAACTCCCCCCTTCCTCCACGCAAGTTCACTTGGAAGCCAGAGCAATGAATGTCACTGAAGCAAAATGTATGGCATCCATGGGAGGAGTTGGATATCAACACCCTGCCGTCAAAGTGAGTGATGACGACCCCTTCCGCCCTGGACTTGTGGAAGGCACCTGTGATAAGCTTTTCTGGACAAATCTCAATGTGACTGTTAAAGGACGAACATTACCGCAGGTGGCCTACACTGAGCAGCGGCCTGGAGTGAACTATACGTGTTACATCCAAGGAAGTAAGACCCACAAATGCATTGACAGTGACTGCTCTCCAGGAGGAAACTGGATGGGAGCTTTGGACATCGTCACTGAGTGTCAAGATAGGAGAGCCGTTTCAGTTGGGGAGGGCTCTCCGACTAACATGTCTGCACCATCGAACGGAACATACTTCATACAGAATGGCTGGTGGCTTTGTGGTCACAAGGTTTATCCAATGCTGCCCGCCAACTGGACAGGAGTGTGTGCACCAGTGTGGGTGACAGACCACACCTACAGGATACGACATCGACAGCTGACGACAGCACGCAACTCTTCTGGACGTCAACGCAGAGCGGTTGCAACCTTTGACCCTCATGACCCTGTCTGGGGTGCGAATGTTCCAGACGACCATAAAGTATGGTCCGTTGGAAACAAAGTTGTTCATGCGCTTTTTCCCTGGGTCGGAATTGGAAAACAATCACTCTTCATCGAGACACTGAACTATCGTTTTCAATCCTTTGCGAATCTCTCACTACAAGTCAACGATGGACAAAATAGAGAGATTCAGGCTATTAGGCTGATGGTCTTGCAAAACAGGATGGTTCTGGACTTGTTGACGGCAGCACAAGGTGGTGTGTGCCACATCATTGGGACTTCCTGTTGCACATACATCCCTGGAGAAAATGACACACACATCTACGACGCCATGGCTTCACTGAAGAACTTACAGCAGGCCATGTCAAATGACAAAGTTCCACAACAGTGGGGTTTCTTTTCATGGCTATTCTCTGGCAACTGGTGGCAACTGCTGTTGAAACTAGTGTCTCCTGTGCTTGTTGTGCTGGTGTTGTTGTGCTTGTTTACGACCTGTGTTATCCCATGTTTGAAGTCTGCTGTGACGAGGGTCGTCTCTTCTACCGTAGCACACGTAAATATACAACTTCTTAGTCGTGACGGATGTGATGACCATGATGAAACGCGGATTGCGTAGGGGCTATTATACTGAGCGTGTTTTACAGAAACTTGAGATATTTATTTGTTATTGTTACGACATTGTCTTGAAGTCTGTTCCATGTTTTTGTCAATAAATGTCTGACAGTAAAGCCCATAAGTGGCCTTACGATATTTCAGTTTTGCAAATATATATATATATATATACGATGTCTTTGAATCTCAGAAAAAGAGATTTCTGTAGTTCAATCTAATAAGTGAAATTCTCAAAAGACACCTGCCAAAGTGTTATAAATCAAGCAGTTCAATTCACAAGTAAGCAAATAGTTTTATTCATGTTTTAAAAATACATTCCGTTTAAAAAATAAATATAATTATCATGCCTTCAAGTATAAAAACAATAATATGTAATAAATATCTTCTTTAAATAATTCATACGACTGTTTGCAATAAATAAGGTCTTAGATTCACAATGGCTTTTTTGAATGAGCAATAAATAGGTTATCTACAGAATAAAAAATTTAAAAAACTCAGTGCGTCATGCAAAAACAAATACATCATCAATCCGTCAGTGGGTTACGACACGTCAGTGCAGATCCAACAACTTAATTCACTTCATGTTTTGCCCAACATTTCCGACGGGCTTCAGTGGCGGACGTGACTACCGCAATAAACTAAACATGGCGAAGACCTTGGCATGTTTTCCCCTTCGCCGTTCTTTGCGCCTCAGCGCCCTCTCGCCGTCAACAATGAAGATGTAGAGCTTCCGCAGGATGTTGTGCGCCGTCATCTTTCTGTGGAAAGCATCGGGGTGGTACAGTGACCTCAATAGGCTCTCTTCCTCATTGCTACTCAGGCCTGTGACCTCTTCTGGTTTTTTCATCTGCCGGACAAGAGTAAGCAACACAATGTCAAAATAGGTATTATAGTAACAGCAAAATTCATTTCCTATCCCTAAATTGTCACACTGGCCAACCTTTTGTTTGATATTGTAGAGCAGGAGTTCAGAGTAGTGTTTGGCCTCAGACAGAATTTTACTGCCGGGATATTCCTTCTCCACGTGCTTGAGAAGAATTATGTAAGTGGACAGACCTTGGGCCAGCCTGTGCAGGCAAGCCTCCTGGAAAAAAGAATATTTAGGTCAGTTAAAAAACAAATATCTATTCAACCTACGCATAAAAGTCAAGCCGATGCTAGCAAACAATTATGGAAAGTGTCAGTGTCTGTATTTTCTCCCACCTCTGGTGGTTTTCCATTTCTGGTTCTTACCTTGCTAAAGTTGGAGCTGGGGCAGTTTGCTGGAAACTGAGGTGCTTTGTAGTGCTCCAGTAAATGAAAGTTGACATTGTTTTGGAATTCATCATCAAACTGATATTGAAATTAGTCACAAGTCAGATATGTTTTACAGCCAGGAGAAGACAATGAAGGTGCTTTCTGAATTTCCACTTACAGCTTTCTGGTGTTCTTTAGCGGTACCCAGAACCGAGTCCCAAACATGAGCAGAGGTCAGCAGGTCAGAGGGCGCCGTTTCCTCCTCACTTGAGGTGTCGCTTGATGGCAAGACGGTGGTCGCTTCTGTCAACGGAGCGCCATTGGCTCGCAGTACTAGAAAAGCCACCAAGCCCACCGCGAGAATTTGCGTGTCTAATGCGGAAGCAGAAGAAAATCATGAATGAATGGCAAAAGAGGAAGAAAATTCAGGAAACATTCATCACTGACTTACACATGTTGGGCATGTTGCGTCGAGATTACTCTTGCCTTGACCGCCTGCTCTCGTGGAACATGTCTTGACTTCTCATTGCACAGCCGTTATATATTCTACTGACCGCAGGGATTTCCGAATACCTTCCGGTTTCAATTATATACTGATGAAACCGATATTACACTCTTTTCTTTTTTTGTGCATACAGCAGAATGTAATTACACAGAATGAAAAAAGACGAATTCAATCATTTTTGAAGAACAATTTTATTTCAATTATTTCAATTAAATTTCACAACAGGTCGGAGCAGATTTTATAAAAAAAAAGCCCATTTAATTGTATTGTTATACAATATTTTTATAATGTGACCATGTCAAAAGTCAAAGTCTGCTTTATTGTCAATCCCTTCATATGTCAAGACACACAAGAAACCAAAATTACATTTCCTCTATCCCACGGTGGAAGTGGAATTTCCATCATCATCTTCCAAACGTGCGCCAGTGGCTTTGCTCATCCTTATTTCCTGGAAGAAAAACGGACGTCAAAAGAGAAATATTGCTTCTTGTCGCTTGAAAGATGTGTCACCTCTCCGTTGGCGTTGATCAAGGTAAAGTGGACCTGGCCTACGGGTCCCCAGTTGGACTGTGTCTCCCAGACTAGATCAGAGGGAGGATTGTGGTTTCGGCCAGCGTCAGCCGCCCAGATCTGATGCATGTAAAGGTCATTGAAATATTGAGCACCTTGTATCTGAGATCTTCCAGATAAGATTGATTACTGTGACACTCTCGTGGGCCTTCAGGATGAATTCTGCGGCAAACTTGAATACGATGGGAGCAGAAGATCCAATCTGGAGCTTCACCTGCCAGTTCCCCAAATTCTGATCCTAATAGTTGAAATTGATCTCAACAGGTTAGTCGTTACTGGAAAATGTGCAAATTTCGTAAGATGTTCCCCTGTGACACATCCACTGACCTCATCAACTGTATTGCGGAGTCTGACATATTTGCCGTACGAGTCCACCTCATCCAGAGTGACCTGCTGCTCATCCACAGTGACCTGCTGCTCATCCACAGTGACCTGCTGGGCGATTTTAGGACGAGGCACATTGCATCCGCCCGAGCTCAAACCCTCGCTGTCCTTCGGACGTTTCCTCTTTTTGCTGGCCGACATGGTTTGGCGTACCCTGGGGACAAACGTGGAGACATTAATTGCTATGAGAGCAAACGTTGTGGTATGTTCTAAAGCTGTAAAAAGACCTCTCCTCCTTGTTCTGGGTCCGCTCCCTCTCTGTAGACAGAGCCTCCTCCAGATCTTTCACTTTTTGGCCGGCTTCCAACTCCACCATGCGAGACTCGTGCTGGCTTTGGACCATGCGCAAGTCCTACGTGAGACGTGAGAATGACTCAGCTTTATTTTCATTAATTAAATAAGCGATAGTGATGGTAATTACCGACCGCGGAATGCAGCTTCTTTTCAAACTCCAGCTCATCTTTAAGGATTTGAATGTGATGCGACTTCCTGAGCAAAAACAGTATTAAACCCTCGACGCAGTCAAATGCGCTATTTATATTGATGTGCGACTATGGGATGGTTAACTGAAAGTCCAATTGAGCTGCAATTAGTCACGAGGAGGATTTTCCTTGGGGTGTGGCCCCAGCAGCAAAGCAATTATGTCAGCACTAATATCCACTATCCATTTTGTTGTTGGCATATTTTTGATAAAATGGCCGGGCGGGCCTCACCTTGCTTCCAGCTCGTCAAAATCAATCTTCAGCTTGGACAACTTCACCTGCAGACGTTCACGCTCTGTGGCCTCTGAGTCCAGAGCCGCACGGGCTTTCGCCAGATTGGATTCTTTCTTCGTGTCCCTGTGATGACAGATATACACATAAACTGAGAATATGGAAAATTTCGGGCAGTCGGAGAAATCAGCGTGAACAAACAAATACATACAGCCGAGTTAAAAAAACACCAGAACAATCAAGTCAAGTTTATTTGTATAGCCCTAAATCACAAGCAGTCTCAAAGGGCTTCACATAGACAGAAATTGACAATTATTCTCAAAGCATCCCCTGATCTTAAGCTCCCAAAAGGGCAAGGAAAAACTTAAAAACCCCTACCAGGGGAAAATGAGAAACCTTGAGAAGGGACCACAGATGGAAGGATCCCCCTTTCAGGATCACCAGGTTGAAATGGATGCAGAGAGGGCACTAATGATACAACATGAAAATCAATTAAATAAAAAGTGGATGTCCATGTCATAGCAGAGGGCTGCCGAAGGAGCCCTCAATTGTCCTGGCAGTGTCTTCGAGGAGGTTGAGCTGCAGTTCCCCCATCCTGAATTGGCCCACGAGAATCCAGATAGCCGCTGTCAGCATGGGTGCCACCTAACCACCTCCCCGGCCGGGGAGGGGGGAGGGAGGGGCTGGAGAGGGAGAGAAAACAAACTCCAGCCGAATCGGCCACTACAGGTTAGTTAAAGGCCATGTCATAGAAATGTGTCTTTAAACGTGTCTTAAATGTTTCTACTGAGGTAGCAGTCCTAATATCCATTGGTAGGGCATTCCAAAGCTCTGGAGCCCGAATAGAAAATGCTCTAGAGCCTGCAGACATTTTCTTGGCCCTCGGTGTCGCTAAAAGGGTAGCGTTTCGCGAACGAAGGTTACGAGACGGAACATAAGGAACAACTAGGTCGACGAGATATGAAGGCGCTAAGCCATGCAGCGATTTATAGGTTAGTAGAAGAACCTTGAAGTCACATCTTAAATGGACCGGGAGCCAATGTAAGTTGGCTAGTATTATCACCATGACAATTGCGAACACACAGAAAGAAAATAAATAACTGGAACATCACTCAAACACCGGTGATCCCATCGTGAGTCCCACATATGGGATGGTTAACTGAAAGTCCAATTGAGCTGCAATTAGTCACGAGGAGGATTTTCCTTGGGGTGTGGCCCCAGCAGCAAAGCAATTGTGTCAGCACTAATATCCACTATCCATTTTGTTGTTGGCATATTTTTGATAAAATGGCCGGGCGGGCCTCACCTTGCTTCCAGCTCGTCAAAATCAATCTTCAGCTTGGACAACTTCACCTGCAGACGTTCACGCTCTGTGGCCTCTGAGTCCAGAGCCGCACGGGCTTTCGCCAGATCGGATTCTTTCTTCGTGTCCCTGAGATGACAGATATACACATAAACTGAGAATATGGAAAATTTCGGGCAGTCGGAGAAATCAGCGTGAACAAACAAATACATACAGCCGAGTTAAAAAAACACCAGAACAATCACCATGACAATTGCGAACACACAGAAAGAAAATAAATAAGTGGAACATCACTCAAACACCGGTGATCCCAACATCACCACAACAAATTCAATGTCGGTCACACCCTGAACGTATTTCTTTTCCTGGGCCGCGATGTGACTTTTGACACAAATACCTACGCCGCCACCACGTTTTGTAGCCAAGTCAGGACAGTTTGTGTAAGAATCACTTCGGTTCCTGCAAAACATCGTGTAGCCTTCCAAGCAAGCACGTCCATCGGCCACTGATCCTTGGAGGTGTGTCTCTGTGAAGCACAAAACATCAGCGAAAAGCAGTTCGTGATGAGACACGATATCTTGCACGTGACAAGACAGCCCTTCGGTGTTATGATGGACGACAACCAGGTGATTTGCCCGATCTACCGACGGCATCACGTGAAGGAGGGGCATGACGCTCTCCAAAGAATCCTCTGCCATCTCAGCAAGAGCAGCAGTGATTTGTGGATTTGCATGAAGCCTTCTCTCATC
Organism: Syngnathus typhle; assembly: GCF_033458585.1. Classification (NCBI taxonomy): domain Eukaryota; kingdom Metazoa; phylum Chordata; class Actinopteri; order Syngnathiformes; family Syngnathidae; genus Syngnathus; species Syngnathus typhle. Next base: position 106,861 of record NW_026871988.1, on the reverse strand, counting down.
CATATGCAGAATATGCAGACCACTGAGCGAAGTCACTCTACTCAGAGCTACGTACCCCATGCCGTGTTCGAAAACACCTTTCAGCGAAACTGCAGCCTGTGACGTTGTCATGCCTTGTACCTTGTGGATCGTGCAGGCAAAAGCAAGCTTGATGGGAAACTGTCGGCGCGTCACTCCAGCCTTGTTCAGCTTCTCCTCCAGTCTGTCAATGTACACGGGGTTAGCAGCACGCGCTGTGTTACTCACATGATCGAGTTCCAACCCAAGTTTCTGGACACGGGCTTCATTTGGATAGTTCACCAATTTGACAACTTTTGCAAACATCCCGTTGCACAGACCTGATTGAACATCAACGTTCCGTGTGATCATAACACGAGCACCCAAGGCAACTTTGATTGAGTCCGGGAGCTCATTCTTAGCGCCTTGCACAGGGGAAGCTTGCCTTGCCATTCTGCCAGTTCCTTTGTCTTTCTTGTAGTCATCCGCGTCAATCTGCACAATGTCCTTATGAAACAGTTCCAGCATCGCAGAGTTATGGCCATCCACCTGTTTATTGGTGGCAAAAACATGCAGAATATGCTTTGGACACATTTCTGGGGAAGTGTACCTCGTGGCAAGGAGAGCTCTGTCCATTTCAGACAGTTCATCTGACTTTTCTTTGACGCGGAGTCGGTTCAGCAGTTCGGCAAAGGCGACATCGTCTTTCTGCCTCATGATGGCGGTGAGCGTGATCTTTTTGAAGTCGTCACGCCAGTGGTCCAGCCGCGTAGGATCGTACACGCACAGAGGTTTGGACTGTCTCACGGGAGGGAGCTGAAAGAAATCTCCAACAGCAAGAACAGACATGCCACCGAAAGGTAAATTAATTCCTTTGATTTGTTTCAACCTGGCATTCACGTAGGCAAAGAGGTCTTTCGACACCATGGAAATCTCATCGATGATGAGTATTTCGGCGATGGACAGCTCGGCTCTGACTTCGTCCAGTTTATTGCCCAGCCCGTGGTACGGGGGTTTGAGACTTCTCGGCAGTTTGAGTAGACAATGCAACGTTGCCCCGGAAATGTTGAACGCCGCCGTGCCAGTGAAAGCTGCGAGAACAACCGTTTGCTTGGAAATGTCGGCCTCCTCAGCCAGTCGTGGTAGTCTCTGCAGTATTTTGGTAGCCTCTGCGTGGATACACTTGATCAGATGCGATTTGCCGGTCCCGGCGCCACCGTTGATGTGGTAGAAGAACTGCTCAATGGGCTTTGAGCTACACACACGTTTTATGCACCAATCTCTGACCTTGTAGAAGACGGACGCTTGCTTTTGGTTCAGGTTACGATACATGTCGCGTAACACTGCGGGATCGATGGCTGCAGCCTCTGTCACGATGGACATTTGCGTTGTTTTGGACCTGACGTTATAGTCCGGGACATTTTCCTCCACGTTGTCGTTCGGTTCATCTCTCGCGTTCATTTCCTCAACGCATTCGAGTCTTTGCAACTCACTCTCGGGAGCCAGGTGGCACCATTCGTTTATGACGAGCCCACTCTCCTCCACCTCTTGGATGGCGTTGTCAATGTCTCGACTGTATTTCTCATACCTTTCTCTGTTCCTTCTGACAATTTGGCACACGCGCTCCACAGAGTCGTTATACGGTAACTGTACACAGGCGTTATCATGAAACAACTGATAGGAAGGACAGCGTTCAGATTTTAATTGGCAATCAGCACGATGAGGCAGGTACAGCTTGAGCAAGGAGCAGTAATATTCCTCCGGATTCTTTTGTTCAGAGTATTTGCAGTATTTGATGACCGCATGTTTTTCTGTTCTTTTCTGGACAAAGCCCATGTCGTTCAGCAGAGGCAAAACATTCTTACCTTTGGCTTGTTTGCCATAAACAATTCTGCACATTGATGCAAAATCAGCCAAGCACATGACTTCAAATTCCTCTGTTTGAGGTCTGGATTTGTATTTTTCCGGCAGGCCAGTCATCCACACTTCATGAGATTCCTGCGTTTTGCCCTCAAGGAGCGAGAGAGGATAACTCATTTTCAGCGCATTGTCACTCGTTTGTACAAATACCACCACCATGCGGGAGGACTGTTTCATATGCAAGCCGCACGCACGTGCGACGCATTCCTGAGCACTCACTTCTCTTTTCTTGGAGTACGCTTGCATAATTTGCTTCATTTCATCGCTCTCGTTGACATTTGCGCAGCGGGAGTTTTCAATGACCGATTTCAGGTATTGGCTCAGACCGTGTTCAGCCTTGCTGATGTAGCTGCAGATGTATGCGATGCAAGAGTAGGCATTCAGGATGTATTGGATGTCCAGGTTTCCATCCCAGGCAAGAAGCAAATGGCGGTTGTAGTTGTTGACCCAGCAGTCTTTCGGTTCTCGCTTAAGCACGACAGAACTCGACGAGGCCGTCATGCGCAAACAGTTCATGTACTCGTCACCGGTGAGCTTACATTTAGCCACTAGCTGAGGCAAAGTCAGGGATGCCGTTTCAGGCTCATTCAGCAGATTTAGCACGGGAACAAGCTTGGCATTCGACGCCAACCGATCGTCATTGCGTTGATCTCGATTGTCGTCGTCGACGGGCGCAGGTCTGACGATCATTGTTTCATCGCACGGTTGTTTGGGGAATCCAAAGCGGCAATTTGCACCTTGGTGTTTGACGCACGATTTGGAGTGACTTTTGCTGTGCATCTGAACCTCTGTGACCTTTTTGTACAATTCCGGTTCCTTCTGCGGGTCCGGCAGCTCGGCCGAGATGTAGCGAGACACAAAATGACAGATGGCTCCATCCGTGGCTTCCTCAAATACAGGGGCACCTCGAACCCATATGAGGCAATGAATGTGAGGACTTCCTCTGTGTTGAAACTCCAGTCGGTAAAAGTAGTCGACGACCTCACCAATCGGTTGCGCCGGAGAGAGGATCAAATCTCTGAACAGAGCTTCCACACGCTTGTCAAACATGCGCATCGTCGTCACAGGATTGCTGCGTAGGATCTCACACTTGGTAGCCCAGTCAAGTTGGGTGAAATTCACTACTTCACCTTGTTGCGCTTTGATGGCGGTGATGACCTCTTCCCAACGCATTTCGGCAGCAGAAAATGTGCAAAAGCACGTGGGTGTGCCCAGCTGCCGGATCATAGCAAAAAGATCTTTGGTGGTTTTCTCCCAATAGGCCGGCGTACCTCTCAGCGGTGTCATGAATCGGACAGCATCTTTGCTGCGCACCAGTTTCTCAACTTCACGTTTGTCCTGAAGCATGGCATTGTTTATCCTTCGACCATCCCTGGTAAAAGGCTTACCTTTGCGCAGCTGTATTGTCATGCTCGACGTTGCCTGGTAAATTTCAGTCACAAACTGGGCAAAGAACAAGTAGTTGGTATCTCGAGCAAAGCGTTCATCCACGCAACACAGACGGGTTTTGAAATATTTGCTTGGTGTGAGTTTTATTGCTCTCTCTTCATCGAGGGTGTTCTGACCAGTGGGAAACTGCACCGGAAAAGCCATGGCCTCAAGCTTGGGAGTCTTGAAAAAACTTACTGGCTTGTTTCTTTCTGCAGGAGCAACACAATAAATGCCCTCTGTAAAACTCATAATTTCCTCTGCCACATCATTGGGTTGGAGACATGATTCAAGTTTCACTCCACCATTTGGTTGATCACCGTCTTCCGAATTTTCTTGTTGCTGTTTGTTACCACTGTTGTCATGTTGAGAGTCACTGTTCATCCCACACAGAGCATCACTTTCAAATCTGTACATCTCCTCCAGAGCTTCCTCATTGTACTCACTGTCGCTCATTTGCGCTTCATCGGAGCTGCTCTCATCGTCAGTGAGGGTTGGGTCGCAAAGGTCCGCATCGTCGCGAATGGTTATGTCTCTGTACTGTGGATGGACTTGTTTCAGTTTCATCAGAGCGCTCATTAGCTTAGACCAAGTGACAGTTTGAAAAAACTGATGGCCTTTGTAGCAAAGCCGTCTCTTCAGTTTCACTCTCAACATCTGTGACTTACTTCTTAGTCTGGGCAAGACATTGACCGTCTCTTGTACTTCCGATGGCACGCACACCACATTTCCACGAATGGCTCGTTGTTGACCTTTGGGAAGAGGTACAATTTTGGCAAATGATATGCATTTGGAAATGAGGTGTCTCTCCAGTATGTTCAATCCACACAGTTCCTTTGGAATATCAGAGAGTGTGAGATTGTTCGCAACAGCAAGTGCAGGCATTTTACCATCTTTGAGGTGACTATAGCAAGTGTGACATATCCACTCCAGTTTTCTTTCAGCTGGTACGCTGCACGAGGCCTAACATTCATCATCACAGATATGGACAAATTGTCCCGTGAGACAACTTGCAACAACATGTCTGTTTTTCTTATAAAATCTACGTTGACAAGCGCGTACTTGGTTCGGAAACAATGCTCTGTGGCAAACAGTGCAGACAAATGTGGGGCCATTCTTAATTTGGGCTTTGAATACCTCAACAGCTTTCATGAGCACACAGTCATTTCGCTCCCTACATAGTCGGTTTATGACTTAGTATTTTTTCAAAAGCGTACTTACTGCGCATTGTTTTGGTCTTCAGTGAATCAGATTTTTTTGCCATTATGCGCCTCATGATTTCCTGATGTTTTAATCGGAATTCAGGGTTGTTTAAATAACGGCGTGTCATGTAAGAGCGCTGCCTGTTTCGAAACCCAACATCGTCACGGTAACGTTCTGTGATGTAAGCGCGTCGTCTCATCGTAAAACACTCATCTGTCCTATAACGACGTGAGAAACGGGAAAGGTTTTTCTTCTTAAACTCATGATCCGTCTGACAACGTTGTGTAAAATAGGACTTTTGTTTGGCACAAAAACGCTTGTCCTGTTGATAACGGGTTCTAATATAACCCAATTTCCTTTGTCTTACCTCTGCAATTTGACTGTACTGTTCCCTCTCTTTAGAGTTTTTCATCATTCTCTTTAGTTCCTGTTTTTTACGTCTCACTTCCAATTTTTCTTTTAACTTTTCTTGTGCTTTTATTTGTCGTAGGAACTTTTCTCTACGAGATTTTGGAATTTTTGTCACATTTGCCAGCTGTTTACCTGTAGTGAAAACCACTCCACTGTCGTTATCGGTAAATTCTTGGTGGTGACGTTCACCTGAACACCGTCTAGTGTCGCTCGTCTCAACACATGAGACAATCTCAGCAACAGGTCTGCTTGCGGCAACACTGATTTGCGTCATCCACTGCTTCTGTGTCAGCGTTTTCTCTCGTGTGTCTGTCTGTGCATTAAAACTGAGAGATGAATAGAATTCAAGTCGACGTTGCAATGTGATCAACTGCAATTTTCAAAACCGCAAAGGCTGCAATTTGAAAAAGAAAATGTGCGTATATTTATTTATTGAATGACTACCATTTCAGTCAAACTGTTTTCTAAGTTGTATTTGAGGTAGTGCCCTTTTTTTGTATTGAAGTTAATGTATCGCTTGTGTTTGGTAAATATGTAGAAAGAGAACCTTAAAAAAAATGGCAGATTAAGTCAAAAACAACAATGACATATGTATCGTTGGCTGTTTTTGCTTCGTTTCAGTTTACTTTGGGGTTGAAGAAGGATGACGTGCACCTGCATCAACAACCTCCACCCGAAGACCACGACGAGTTGGCCACCCGAAAGTCAATTTGGTCTGAGATATTTATTTGTTATTGTTACGACATTGTCTTGAAGTCTGTTCCATGTTTTTGTCAATAAATGTCTGACAGTAAAGCCCATAAGTGGCCTTACGATATTTCAGTTTTGCAAATATATATATATATATATATATATACGATGTCTTTGAATCTCAGAAAAAGAGATTTCTGTAGTTCAATCTAATAAGTGAAATTCTCAAAAGACACCTGCCAAAGTGTTATAAATGAAGTAGTTCAATTCACAAGTAAGCAAATAGTTTTATTCATGTTTTAAAAATACATTCCGTTTAAAAAATAAATATAATTATCATGCCTTCAAGTATAAAAACAATAATATGTAATAAATATCTTCTTTAAATAATTCATACGACTGTTTGCAATAAATAAGGTCTTAGATTCACAATGGCTTTTTTGAATGAGCAATAAATAAGCTATCTACAGAATAAAAAAATTAAAAAACTCAGTGCGTCATGCAAAAACAAATACATCATCAATCCGTCAGTGGGTTACGACACGTCAGTGCAGAGCCAACAACTTAATTCACTTCATGTTTTGCCCAACATTTCCGACGGGCTTCAGTGGCGGACGTGACTACCGCAATAAACTAAACATGGCGAAGACCTTGGCATGTTTTCCCCTTCGCCGTTCTTTGCGCCTCAGCGCCCTCTCGCCGTCAACAATGAAGATGTAGAGCAGGGGTCCCCAAACTTTTTCCTGTGAGGGCCACATAACCTTTCCCTTCTCTGATGGGGGGCCGGTATCAGTTTGTAACAGAAAAAGTGTGACGATCGTAGGGGAGCTTAAAAAATTTCTTGTTTTCCAGAAAGCCACACATAACCAAATAACGGTTATTTAATAACCCTTTCCAGGTTCTTTACAGAAAAAAAGTCAGGAAACAAATAACACTATTAATGAAATAAATAATAACTAAATAACCCTCTCTGAGTTCTTCACAGAAAAAACAACTAAAAAAATAACTAAATAACCATCTCTGGGTTCTTCATAGAAAAAAAACATGGAACATTAACTTTCTGTTGTGCTATGCACAATCTTAACAGATAAAAGTTCAGCTCAGTTGTCAGAGCAGAACCTCTCTGACACATATGAGCAGTCTCTTAAAGTTCTTGTGTTCCTTCCTTATAATCCTTTTGTAGGTTCCAGTAGGCTTGTAGACACCGCTGTCTTTTTTGTTAAAGTTTGATAGTGCGTCATAGTCTGGAGTAAAATTTGTTGTGGTAATTCTTAGGCGAGATCCGAGGTGTTGGTCCGTTTACCTCGATCTGTGACGGGTAGATTTTGACGTTCATGTGGCTGAAACTGCATCTGAAAGCTCAGCGCGCGACAAGAATGCTGTCGTCACAGCCCACGCTCTAAATTCGGGACTGATACAAATAGAGCGCGAGTGCGCCATGTCCGTACACGCACTTGTGAGTGTGCACCGAGCTTTCTGACACGGCTTCCGGTAGTAAATGCGCAGGCGAGCGCTTCCCCATCTACTGGGGAAACGCAGTCATTGCAGGCAAAATGAGCAAAAAAAAAAAAAAAAGTTTAATAATACAATTTATTCAGGGTTGGCGGGCCGGATTAAACGGTCCCGTGGGCCGTATCCGGCCCGCGGGCCGTAGTTTGGTGACCCCTGATGTAGAGCTTCCGCAGGATGTTGTGCGCCGTCATCTTTCTGTGGAAAGCATCGGGGTGGTACAGTGACCTCAATAGGCTCTCTTCCTCATTGCTACTCAGGCCTGTGACCTCTTCTGGTTTTTTCATCTGCCGGACAAGAGTAAGCAACACAATGTCAAAATAGGTATTATAGTAACAGCAAAATTCATTTCCTATCCCTAAATTGTCACACTGGCCAACCTTTTGTTTGATATTGTAGAGCAGGAGTTCAGAGTAGTGTTTGGCCTCAGACAGAATTTTACTGCCGGGATATTCCTTCTCCACGTGCTTGAGAAGAATTATGTAAGTGGACAGACCTTGGGCCAGCCTGTGCAGGCAAGCCTCCTGGAAAAAAGAATATTTAGGTCAGTTAAAAAACAAATATCTATTCAACCTACGCATAAAAGTCAAGCCGATGCTAGCAAACAATTATGGAAAGTGTCAGTGTCTGTATTTTCTCCCACCTCTGGTGGTTTTCCATTTCTGGTTCTTACCTTGCTAAAGTTGGAGCTGGGGCAGTTTGCTGGAAACTGAGGTGCTTTGTAGTGCTCCAGTAAATGAAAGTTGACATTGTTTTGGAATTCATCATCAAACTGATATTGAAATTAGTCACAAGTCAGATATGTTTTACAGCCAGGAGAAGACAATGAAGGTGCTTTCTGAATTTCCACTTACAGCTTTCTGGTGTTCTTTAGCGGTACCCAGAACCGAGTCCCAAACATGAGCAGAGGTCAGCAGGTCAGAGGGCGCCGTTTCCTCCTCACTTGAGGTGTCGCTTGATGGCAAGACGGTGGTCGCTTCTGTCAACGGAGCGCCATTGGCTCGCAGTACTAGAAAAGCCACCAAGCCCACCGCGAGAATTTGCGTGTCTAATGCGGAAGCAGAAGAAAATCATGAATGAATGGCAAAAGAGGAAGAAAATTCAGGAAACATTCATCACTGACTTACACATGTTGGGCATGTTGCGTCGAGATTACTCTTGCCTTGACCGCCTGCTCTCGTGGAACATGTCTTGACTTCTCATTGCACAGCCGTTATATATTCTACTGACCGCAGGGATTTCCGAATACCTTCCGGTTTCAATTATATACTGATGAAACCGATATTACACTCTTTTTTTTTGGTGCATACAGCAGAATGCAATTACACAGAATGAAAAAAGACGAATTTAATCATTTTTAAAGAACAACAACTTTATTTCAATTATTTCAATTAAATTTCACAACAGGTCGGAGCAGATTTTATTAAAAAAAAGCCCATTTAATTGTATTGTTATACAATATTTTTATAATGTGACCATGTCAAAAGTCAAAGTCTGCTTTATTGTCAATCCCTTCATATGTCAAGACACACAAGAAACCGAAATTCCATTTCCTCTATCCCACGGTGGAAGTGGAATTTCCATCATCATCTTCCAAACGTGCGCCAGTGGCTTTGCTCATCCTTATTTCCTGGAAGAAAAACGGACGTCAAAAGAGAAATATTGCTTCTTGTCGCTTGAAAGATGTGTCACCTCTCCGTTGGCGTTGATCAAGGTAAAGTGGACCTGGCCTACGGGTCCCCAGTTGGACTGTGTCTCCCAGACTAGATCAGAGGGAGGATTGTGGTTTCGGCCAGCGTCAGCCGCCCAGATCTGATGCATGTAAAGGTCATTGAAATATTGAGCACCTTGTATCTGAGATCTTCCAGATAAGATTGATTACCGTGACACTCTCGTGGGCCTTCAGGATGAATTCTGCGGCAAACTTGAATACGATGGGAGCAAAAGATCCAATCTGGAGCTTCACCTGCCAGTTCCCCAAATTCTGATCCTAATAGTTGAAATTGATCTCAACAGGTTAGTCGTTACTGGAAAATGTGCAAATTTCGTAAGATGTTCCCCTGTGACACATCCACTGACCTCATCAACTGTATTGCGGAGTCTGACATATTTGCCGTACGAGTCCACCTCATCCAGAGTGACCTGCTGCTCATCCACAGTGACCTGCTGCTCATCCACAGTGACCTGCTGGGCGATTTTAGGACGAGGCACATTGCATCCGCCCGAGCTCAAACCCTCGCTGTCCTTCGGACGTTTCCTCTTTTTGCTGGCCGACATGGTTTGGCGTACCCTGGGGACAAACGTGGAGACATTAATTGCTATGAGAGCAAACGTTGTGGTATGTTCTAAAGCTGTAAAAAGACCTCTCCTCCTTGTTCTGGGTCCGCTCCCTCTCTGTAGACAGAGCCTCCTCCAGATCTTTCACTTTTTGGCCGGCTTCCAACTCCACCATGCGAGACTCGTGCTGGCTTTGGACCATGCGCAAGTCCTACGTGAGACGTGAGAATGACTCAGCTTTATTTTCATTAATTAAATAAGCGATAGTGATGGTAATTACCGACCGCGGAATGCAGCTTCTTTTCAAACTCCAGCTCATCTTTAAGGATTTGAATGTGATGCAACTTCCTGAGCAAAAACAGTATTAAACCCTCGACGCAGTCAAATGCGCTATTTATATTGATGTGCGACTATGGGATGGTTAACTGAAAGTCCAATTGAGCTGCAATTAGTCACGAGGAGGATTTTCCTTGGGGTGTGGCCCCAGCAGCAAAGCAATTATGTCAGCACTAATATCCACTATCCATTTTGTTGTTGGCATATTTTTGATAAAATGGCCTCACCTTGCTTCCAGCTCGTCAAAATCAATCTTCAGCTTGGACAACTTCACCTGCAGACGTTCACGCTCTGTGGCCTCTGAGTCCAGAGCCGCACGGGCTTTCGCCAGATTGGATTCTTTCTTCGTGTCCCTGTGATGACAGATATACACATAAACTGAGAATATGGAAAATTTCGGGCAGTCGGAGAAATCAGCGTGAACAAACAAATACATACAGCCGAGTTAAAAAAACACCAGAACAATCAAGTCAAGTCAAGTTTATTTGTATAGCCCTAAATCACAAGCAGTCTCAAAGGGCTTCACATAGACAGAAATTGACAATTATTCTCAAAGCATCCCCTGATCTTAAGCTCCCAAAAGGGCAAGGAAAAACTTAAAAACCCCTACCAGGGGAAAATGAGAAACCTTGAGAAGGGACCACAGATGGAAGGATCCCCCTTTCAGGATCACCAGGTTGAAATGGATGCAGAGAGGGCACAAATGATACAACATGAAAATCAATTAAATAAAAAGTGGATGTCCATGTCATAGCAGAGGGCTGCCGAAGGAGCCCTCAATTGTCCTGGCAGTGTGTTCGAGGAGGTTGAGCTGCAGTTCCCCCATCCTGAATTGGCCCACGAGAATCCAGAAAGCCGCTGTCAGCATGGGTGCCACCTAACCACCTCCCCGGCCGGGGAGGGGGGAGGGAGGGGCTGGAGAGGGAGAGAAAACAAACTCCAGCCGAATCGGCCACTACAGGTTAGTTAAAGGCCATGTCATAGAAATGTGTCTTTAAACGTGTCTTAAATGTTTCTACTGAGGTAGCAGTCCTAATATCCATTGGTAGGGCATTCCAAAGCTCTGGAGCCCGAATAGAAAATGCTCTAGAGCCTGCAGACATTTTCTTGGCCCTCGGTGTCGCTAAAAGGGTAGCGTTTTGCGAACGAAGGTTACGAGACGGAACATAAGGAACAACTAGGTCGACGAGATATGAAGGCGCTAAGCCATGCAGCGATTTATAGGTTAGTAGAAGAACCTTGAAGTCACATCTTAAATGGACCGGGAGCCAATGTAAGTTGGCTAGTATTATCACCATGGCAATTGCGAACACACAGAAAGAAAATAAATAACTGGAACATCACTCAAACACCGGTGATCCCATCGTGAGTCCCACATATGGGATGGTTAACTGAAAGTCCAATTGAGCTGCAATTAGTCACGAGGAGGATTTTCCTTGGGGTGTGGCCCCAGCAGCAAAGCAATTGTGTCAGCACTAATATCCACTATCCATTTTGTTGTTGGCATATTTTTGATAAAATGGCCGGGCGGGCCTCACCTTGCTTCCAGCTCGTCAAAATCAATCTTCAGCTTGGACAACTTCACCTGCAGACGTTCACGCTCTGTGGCCTCTGAGTCCAGAGCCGCACGGGCTTTCGCCAGATCGGATTCTTTCTTCGTGTCCCTGAGATGACAGATATACACATAAACTGAGAATATGGAAAATTTCGGGCAGTCGGAGAAATCAGCGTGAACAAACAAATACATACAGCCGAGTTAAAAAAACACCAGAACAATCAAGTCAAGTCAAGTTTATTTGTATAGCCCTAAATCACAAGCAGTCTCAAAGGGCTTCACATAGACAGAAATTGACAATTATTCTCAAAGCATCCCCTGATCTTAAGCTCCCAAAAGGGTAAGGAAAAACTTAAAAACCCCTACCAGGGGAAAATGAGAAACCTTGAGAAGGGACCACAGATGGAAGGATCCCCCTTTCAGGATCACCAGGTTGAAATGGATGCAGAGAGGGCACAAATGATACAACATGAAAATCAATTAAATAAAAAGTGGATGTCCATGTCATAGCAGAGGGCTGCCGAAGGAGCCCTCAATTGTCCTGGCAGTGTCTTCGAGGAGGTTGAGCTGCAGTTCCCCCATCCTGAATTGGCCCACGAGAATCCAGAAAGCCGCTGTCAGCATGGGTGCCACCTAACCACCTCCCCGGCCGGGGAGGGGGGAGGGAGGGGCTGTAGAGGGAGAGAAAACAAACTCCAGCCGAATCGGCCACTACAGGTTAGTTAAAGGCCATGTCATAGAAATGTGTCTTTAAACGTGTCTTAAATGTTTCTACTGAGGTAGCAGTCCTAATATCCATTGGTAGGGCATTCCAAAGCTCTGGAGCCCGAATAGAAAATGCTCTAGAGCCTGCAGACATTTTCTTGGCCCTCGGTGTCGCTAAAAGGGTAGCGTTTTGCGAACGAAGGTTACGAGACGGAACATAAGGAACAACTAGGTCGACGAGATATGAAGGCGCTAAGCCATGCAGCGATTTATAGGTTAGTAGAAGAACCTTGAAGTCACATCTTAAATGGACCGGGAGCCAATGTAAGTTGGCTAGTATTATCACCATGACAATTGCGAACACACAGAAAGAAAATAAATAACTGGAACATCACTCAAACACCGGTGATCCCATCGTGAGTCCCACATATGGGATGGTTAACTGAAAGTCCAATTGAGCTGCAATTAGTCACGAGGAGGATTTTCCTTGGGGTGTGGCCCCAGCAGCAAAGCAATTGTGTCAGCACTAATATCCACTATCCATTTTGTTGTTGGCATATTTTTGATAAAATGGCCGGGCGGGCCTCACCTTGCTTCCAGCTCGTCAAAATCAATCTTCAGCTTGGACAACTTCACCTGCAGACGTTCACGCTCTGTGGCCTCTGAGTCCAGAGCCGCACGGGCTTTCGCCAGATCGGATTCTTTCTTCGTGTCCCTGAGATGACAGATATACACATAAACTGAGAATATGGAAAATTTCGGGCAGTCGGAGAAATCAGCGTGAACAAACAAATACATACAGCCGAGTTAAAAAAACACCAGAACAATCACCATGACAATTGCGAACACACAGAAAGAAAATAAATAACTGGAACATCACTCAAACACCGGTGATCCCAACATCACCACAACAAATTCAATGTCGGTCACACCCTGAACGTATTTCTTTTCCTGGGCCGCGATGTGACTTTTGACACAAATACCTACGCCGCCACCACGTTTTGTAGCCAAGTCAGGACAGTTTGTGTAAGAATCACTTCGGTTCCTGCAAAACATCGTGTAGCCTTCCAAGCAAGCACGTCCATCGGCCACTGATCCTTGGAGGTGTGTCTCTGTGAAGCAAAAAACATCAGCGAAAAGCAGTTCGTGATGAGACACGATATCTTGCACGTGACAAGACAGCCCTTCGGTGTTATGATGGACGACAACCAGGTGATTTGCCCGATCTACCGACGGCATCACGTGAAGGAGGGGCATGACGCTCTCCAAAGAATCCTCTGCCATCTCAGCAAGAGCAGCAGTGATTTGTGGATTTGCATGAAGCCTTCTCTCATCCATATGCAGAATATGCAGACCACTGAGCGAAGTCACTCTACTCAGAGCTACGTACCCCATGCCGTGTTCGAAAACACCTTTCAGCGAAACTGCAGCCTGTGACGTTGTCATGCCTTGTACCTTGTGGATCGTGCAGGCAAAAGCAAGCTTGATGGGAAACTGTCGGCGCGTCACTCCAGCCTTGTTCAGCTTCTCCTCCAGTCTGTCAATGTACACGGGGTTAGCAGCACGCGCTGTGTTACTCACATGATCGAGTTCCAACCCAAGTTTCTGGACACGGGCTTCATTTGGATAGTTCACCAATTTGACAACTTTTGCAAACATCCCGTTGCACAGACCTGATTGAACATCAACGTTCCGTGTGATCATAACACGAGCACCCAAGGCAACTTTGATTGAGTCCGGGAGCTCATTCTTAGCGCCTTGCACAGGGGAAGCTTGCCTTGCCATTCTGCCAGTTCCTTTGTCTTTCTTGTAGTCATCCGCGTCAATCTGCACAATGTCCTTATGAAACAGTTCCAGCATCGCAGAGTTATGGCCATCCACCTGTTTATTGGTGGCAAAAACATGCAGAATATGCTTTGGACACATTTCTGGGGAAGTGTACCTCGTGGCAAGGAGAGCTCTGTCCATTTCCGACAGTTCATCTGACTTTTCTTTGACGCGGAGTCGGTTCAGCAGTTCGGCAAAGGCGACATCGTCTTTCTGCCTCATGATGGCGGTGAGCGTGATCTTTTTGAAGTCGTCACGCCAGTGGTCCAGCCGCGTAGGATCGTACACGCACAGAGGTTTGGACTGTCTCACGGGAGGGAGCTGAAAGAAATCTCCAACAGCAAGAACAGACATGCCACCGAAAGGTAAATTAATTCCTTTGATTTGTTTCAACCTGGCATTCACGTAGGCAAAGAGGTCTTTCGACACCATGGAAATCTCATCGATGATGAGTATTTCGGCGATGGACAGCTCGGCTCTGACTTCGTCCAGTTTATTGCCCAGCCCGTGGTACGGGGGTTTGAGACTTCTCTGCAGTTTGAGTAGACAATGCAACGTTGCCCCGGAAATGTTGAACGCCGCCGTGCCAGTGAAAGCTGCGAGAACAACCGTTTGCTTGGAAATGTCGGCCTCCTCAGCCAGTCGTGGTAGTCTCTGCAGTATTTTGGTAGCCTCTGCGTGGATACACTTGATCAGATGCGATTTGCCGGTCCCGGCGCCACCGTTGATGTGGTAGAAGAACTGCTCAATGGGCTTTGAGCTACACACACGTTTTATGCACCAATCTCTGACCTTGTAGAAGACGGACGCTTGCTTTTGGTTCAGGTTACGATACATGTCGCGTAACACTGCGGGATCGATGGCTGCAGCCTCTGTCACGATGGACATTTGCGTTGTTTTGGACCTGACGTTATAGTCCGGGACATTTTCCTCCACGTTGTCGTTCGGTTCATCTCTCGCGTTCATTTCCTCAACGCATTCGAGTCTTTGCAACTCACTCTCGGGAGCCAGGTGGCACCATTCGTTTATGACGAGCCCACTCTCCTCCACCTCTTGGATGGCGTTGTCAATGTCTCGACTGTATTTCTCATACCTTTCTCTGTTCCTTCTGACAATTTGGCACACGCGCTCCACAGAGTCGTTATACGGTAACTGTACACAGGCGTTATCATGAAACAACTGATAGGAAGGACAGCGTTCAGATTTTAATTGGCAATCAGCACGATGAGGCAGGTACAGCTTGAGCAAGGAGCAGTAATATTCCTCCGGATTCTTTTGTTCAGAGTATTTGCAGTATTTGATGACCGCATGTTTTTCTGTTCTTTTCTGGACAAAGCCCATGTCGTTCAGCAGAGGCAAAACATTCTTACCTTTGGCTTGTTTGCCATAAACAATTCTGCACATTGATGCAAAATCAGCCAAGCACATGACTTCAAATTCCTCTGTTTGAGGTCTGGATTTGTATTTTTCCGGCAGGCCAGTCATCCACACTTCATGAGATTCCTGCGTTTTGCCCTCAAGGAGCGAGAGAGGATAACTCATTTTCAGCGCATTGTCACTCGTTTGTACAAATACCACCACCATGCGGGAGGACTGTTTCATATGCAAGCCGCACGCACGTGCGACGCATTCCTGAGCACTCACTTCTCTTTTCTTGGAGTACGCTTGCATAATTTGCTTCATTTCATCGCTCTCGTTGACATTTGCGCAGCGGGAGTTTTCAATGACCGATTTCAGGTATTGGCTCAGACCGTGTTCAGCCTTGCTGATGTAGCTGCAGATGTATGCGATGCAAGAGTAGGCATTCAGGATGTATTGGATGTCCAGGTTTCCATCCCAGGCAAGAAGCAAATGGCGGTTGTAGTTGTTGACCCAGCAGTCTTTCGGTTCTCGCTTAAGCACGACAGAACTCGACGAGGCCGTCATGCGCAAACAGTTCACGTACTCGTCACCGGTGAGCTTACATTTAGCCACTAGCTGAGGCAAAGTCAGGGATGCCGTTTCAGGCTCATTCAGCAGATTTAGCACGGGAACAAGCTTGGCATTCGACGCCAACCGATCGTCATTGCGTTGATCTCGATTGTCGTCGTCGACGGGCGCAGGTCTGACGATCATTGTTTCATCGCACGGTTGTTTGGGGAATCCAAAGCGGCAATTTGCACCTTGGTGTTTGACGCACGATTTGGAGTGACTTTTGCTGTGCATCTGAACCTCTGTGACCTTTTTGTACAATTCCGGTTCCTTCTGCGGGTCCGGCAGCTCGGCCGAGATGTAGCGAGACACAAAATGACTGATGGCTCCATCCGTGGCTTCCTCAAATACAGGGGCACCTCGAACCCATATGAGGCAATGAATGTGAGGACTTCCTCTGTGTTGAAACTCCAGTCGGTAAAAGTAGTCGACGACCTCACCAATCGGTTGCGCCGGAGAGAGGATCAAATCTCTGAACAGAGCTTCCACACGCTTGTCAAACATGCGCATCGTCGTCACAGGATTGCTGCGTAGGATCTCACACTTGGTAGCCCAGTCAAGTTGGGTGAAATTCACTACTTCACCTTGTTGCGCTTTGATGGCGGTGATGACCTCTTCCCAACGCATTTCGGCAGCAGAAAATGTGCAAAAGCACGTGGGTGTGCCCAGCTGCCGGATCATAGCAAAAAGATCTTTGGTGGTTTTCTCCCAATAGGCCGGCGTACCTCTCAGCGGTGTCATGAATCGGACAGCATCTTTGCTGCGCACCAGTTTCTCAACTTCACGTTTGTCCTGAAGCATGGCATTGTTTATCCTTCGACCATCCCTGGTAAAAGGCTTACCTTTGCGCAGCTGTATTGTCATGCTCGACGTTGCCTGGTAAATTTCAGTCACAAACTGGGCAAAGAACAAGTAGTTGGTATCTCGAGCAAAGCGTTCATCCACGCAACACAGACGGGTTTTGAAATATTTGCTTGGTGTGAGTTTTATTGCTCTCTCTTCATCGAGGGTGTTCTGACCAGTGGGAAACTGCACCGGAACACTGCAGGAGCAACACAATAAATGCCCTCTGTAAAACTCATAATTTCCTCTGCCACATCATTGGGTTGGAGACATGATTCAAGTTTCACTCCACCATTTGGTTGATCACCGTCTTCCGAATTTTCTTGTTGCTGTTTGTTACCACTGTTGTCATGTTGAGAGTCACTGTTCATCCCACACAGAGCATCACTTTCAAATCTGTACATCTCCTCCAGAGCTTCCTCATTGTACTCACTGTCGCTCATTTGCGCTTCATCGGAGCTGCTCTCATCGTCAGTGAGGGTTGGGTCGCAAAGGTCCGCATCGTCGCGAATGGTTATGTCTCTGTACTGTGGATGGACTTGTTTCAGTTTCATCAGAGCGCTCATTAGCTTAGACCAAGTGACAGTTTGAAAAAACTGATGGCCTTTGTAGCAAAGCCGTCTCTTCAGTTTCACTCTCAACATCTGTGACTTACTTCTTAGTCTGGGCAAGACATTGACCGTCTCTTGTACTTCCGATGGCACGCACACCACATTTCCACGAATGGCTCGTTGTTGACCTTTGGGAAGAGGTACAATTTTGGCAAATGATATGCATTTGGAAATGAGGTGTCTCTCCAGTATGTTCAATCCACACAGTTCCTTTGGAATATCAGAGAGTGTGAGATTGTTCGCAACAGCAAGTGCAGGCATTTTACCATCTTTGAGGTGACTATAGCAAGTGTGACATATCCACTCCAGTTTTCTTTCAGCTGGTACGCTGCACGAGGCCTGACATTCATCATCACAGATATGGACAAATTGTCCCGTGAGACAACTTGCAACAACATGTCTGTTTTTCTTATAAAATCTACGTTGACAAGCGCGTACTTGGTTCGGAAACAATTGTCAGGGTTTTCCAAAACTATCTTGATCATATGATTATGTTGGAATGTATGTAACCAGTAATGAATAACCTTGGTAGATTAGTTTTATGCTTATGTTGGTGTGTAACCAGTAATAAATAACCTAGCTTGTTCCATCCTACACAATGTCGTAAAACATCCCCTGCCCTGCTAATCTAGAGGTCAAGGGCCTTTTTTACTTGTCTATTCAGTCCACTGTCACCCCCACCCTTTTTCTCCTAATAAAGATGGTCTTGTGGGAAGCGAGAGTCAGACGTCATTCGATCATTGTTGTACGCACAGTGACGAATGGACTCTCCGCCTGCAGGTGCCCAAAACGACTAACTTGTCTCCAAGTGGTTCTTGCAAAATAAGTTAGAGTGAGCACCACCCTAACATTTTGGTGCCGAAACCCGGGACCCTCATACCCACCATCTGGCTGACGGAGGACGACACGCTGTACACCGTCGACGGGCCAGCGTCCATTTAGCCGGACCTGGTAAAGAAAGACCTAGGAAGGAAATTCTTCGCTGGGCCAGCATCTTAGGTCTGCCTTCGTCTGACAGATGTGGTTTTCTCTCGTGTGTCTGTCTGTGCATTAAAACTGAGAGATGAATAGAATTCAAGTCGACGTTGCAATGTGATCAACTGCAATTTTCAAAACCGCAAAGGCTGCAATTTGAAAAAGAAAATGTGCGTATATTTATTTATTGAATGACTACCATTTCAGTCAAACTGTTTTCTAAGTTGTATTTGAGGTAGTGCCCTTTTTTTGTATTGAAGTTAATGTATCGCTTGTGTTTGGTAAATATGTAGAAAGAGAACCTTAAAAAAAACGGCAGATTAAGTCAAAAACAACAATGACATATGTATCGTTGGCTGTTTTTGCTTCGTTTCAGTTTACTTTGGGGTTGAAGAAGGATGACGTGCACCTGCATCAACAACCTCCACCCGAAGACCACGACGAGTTGGCCACCTGAAAGTCAATTTGGTCTGAGATATTTATTTGTTATTGTTACGACATTGTCTTGAAGTCTGTTCCATGTTTTTGTCAATAAATGTCTGACAGTAAAGCCCATAAGTGGCCTTACGATATTTCAGTTTTGCAAATATATATATATATATACGATGTCTTTGAATCTCAGAAAAAGAGATTTCTGTAGTTCAATCTAATAAGTGAAATTCTCAAAAGACACCTGCCAAAGTGTTACAAATCAAGTAGTTCAATTCACAAGTAAGGAAATAGTTTTATTCATGTTTTAAAAATACATTCCGTTTAAAAAATAAATATAATTATCATGCCTTCAAGTATAAAAACAATAATATGTAATAAATATCTTCTTTAAATAATTCATACGACTGTTTGCAATAAATAAGGTCTTAGATTCACAATGGCTTTTTTGAATGAGCAATAAATAGGTTATCTACAGAATAAAAAAATTAAAAAACTCAGTGCGTCATGCAAAAACAAATACATCATCAATCCGTCAGTGGGTTACGACACGTCAGTGCAGATCCAACAACTTAATTCACTTCATGTTTTGCCCAACATTTCCGACGGGCTTCAGTGGCGGACGTGACTACCGCAATAAACTAAACATGGCGAAGACCTTGGCATGTTTTCCCCTTCGCCGTTCTTTGCGCCTCAGCGCCCTCTCGCCGTCAACAATGAAGATGTAGAGCTTCCGCAGGATGTTGTGCGCCGTCATCTTTCTGTGGAAAGCATCGGGGTGGTACAGTGACCTCAATAGGCTCTCTTCCTCATTGCTACTCAGGCCTGTGACCTCTTCTGGTTTTTTCATCTGCCGGACAAGAGTAAGCAACACAATGTCAAAATAGGTATTATAGTAACAGCAAAATTCATTTCCTATCCCTAAATTGTCACACTGGCCAACCTTTTGTTTGATATTGTAGAGCAGGAGTTCAGAGTAGTGTTTGGCCTCAGACAGAATTTTACTGCCGGGATATTCCTTCTCCACGTGCTTGAGAAGAATTATGTAAGTGGACAGACCTTGGGCCAGCCTGTGCAGGCAAGCCTCCTGGAAAAAAGAATATTTAGGTCAGTTAAAAAACAAATATCTATTCAACCTACGCATAAAAGTCAAGCCGATGCTAGCAAACAATTATGGAAATTGTCAGTGTCTGTATTTTCTCCCACCTCTGGTGGTTTTCCATTTCTGGTTCTTACCTTGCTAAAGTTGGAGCTGGGGCAGTTTGCTGGAAACTGAGGTGCTTTGTAGTGCTCCAGTAAATGAAAGTTGACATTGTTTTGGAATCCATCATCAAACTGATATTGAAATTAGTCACAAGTCAGATATGTTTTACAGCCAGGAGAAGACAATGAAGGTGCTTTCTGAATTTCCACTTACAGCTTTCTGGTGTTCTTAAGCGGTACCCAGAACCGAGTCCCAAACATGAGCAGAGGTCAGCAGGTCAGAGGGCGCCGTTTCCTCCTCACTTGAGGTGTCGCTTGATGGCAAGACGGTGGTCGCTTCTGTCAACGGAGCGCCATTGGCTCGCAGTACTAGAAAAGCCACCAAGCCCACCGCGAGAATTTGCGTGTCTAATGCGGAAGCAGAAGAAAATCATGAATGAATGGCAAAAGAGGAAGAAAATTCAGGAAACATTCATCACTGACTTACACATGTTGGGCATGTTGCGTCGAGATTACTCTTGCCTTGACCGCCTGCTCTCGTGGAACATGTCTTGACTTCTCATTGCACAGCCGTTATATATTCTACTGACCGCAGGGATTTCCGAATACCTTCCGGTTTCAATTATATACTGATGAAACCGATATTACACTCTTTTCTTTTTTGGTGCATACAGCAGAATGTAATTACACAGAATGAAAAAAGACGAATTCAATCATTTTTAAAGAACAACAATTTTATTTCAATTATTTCAATTAAATTTCACAACAGGTCGGAGCAGATTTTATTTAAAAAAAGCCCATTTAATTGTATTGTTATACAATATTTTTATAATGTGACCATGTCAAAAGTCAAAGTCTGCTTTATTGTCAATCCCTTCATATGTCAAGACACACAAGAAACCGAAATTCCATTTCCTCTATCCCACGGTGGAAGTGGAATTTCCATCATCATCTTCCAAACGTGCGCCAGTGGCTTTGCTCATCCTTATTTCCTGGAAGAAAAACGGACGTCAAAAGAGAAATATTGCTTCTTGTCGCTTGAAAGATGTGTCACCTCTCCGTTGGCGTTGATCAAGGTAAAGTGGACCTGGCCTACGGGTCCCCAGTTGGACTGTGTCTCCCAGACTAGATCAGAGGGAGGATTGTGGTTTCGGCCAGCGTCAGCCGCCCAGATCTGATGCATGTAAAGGTCATTGAAATATTGAGCACCATGTATCTGAGATCTTCCAGATAAGATTGATTACCGTGACACTCTCGTGGGCCTTCAGGATGAATTCTGCGGCAAACTTGAATTGGCCCACGAGAATCCAGATAGCCGCTGTCAGCATGGGTGCCACCTAACCACCTCCCCGGCCGGGGAGGGGGGAGGGAGGGGGTGGAGAGGGAGAGAAAACAAACTCCAGCCGAATCGGCCACTACAGGTTAGTCAAAGGCCATGTCATAGAAATTTGTCTTTAAACGTGTCTTAAATGTTTCTACTGAGGTAGCAGTCCTAATATCCATTGGTAGGGCATTCCAAAGCTCTGGAGCCCGAATAGAAAATGCTCTAGAGCCTGCAGACATTTTCTTGGCCCTCGGTGTCGCTAAAAGGGTAGCGTTTTGCGAACGAAGGTTACGAGACGGAACATAAGGAACAACTAGGTCGACGAGATATGAAGGCGCTAAGCCATGCAGCGATTTATAGGTTAGTAGAAGAACCTTGAAGTCACATCTTAAATGGACCGGGAGCCAATGTAAGTTGGCTAGTATTATCACCATGGCAATTGCGAACACACAGAAAGAAAATAAATAACTGGAACATCACTCAAACACCGGTGATCCCATCGTGAGTCCCACATATGGGATGGTTAACTGAAAGTCCAATTGAGCTGCAATTAGTCACGAGGAGGATTTTCCTTGGGGTGTGGCCCCAGCAGCAAAGCAATTGTGTCAGCACTAATATCCACTATCCATTTTGTTGTTGGCATATTTTTGATAAAATGGCCGGGCGGGCCTCACCTTGCTTCCAGCTCGTCAAAATCAATATTCAGCTTGGACAACTTCACCTGCAGACGTTCACGCTCTGTGGCCTCTGAGTCCAGAGCCGCACGGGCTTTCGCCAGATCGGATTCTTTCTTCGTGTCCCTGAGATGACAGATATACACATAAACTGAGAATATGGAAAATTTCGGGCAGTCGGAGAAATCAGCGTGAACAAACAAATACATACAGCCGAGTTAAAAAAACACCAGAACAATCAAGTCAAGTCAAGTTTATTTGTATAGCCCTAAATCACAAGCAGTCTCAAAGGGCTTCACATAGACAGAAATTGACAATTATTCTCAAAGCATCCCCTGATCTTAAGCTCCCAAAAGGGCAAGGAAAAACTTAAAAACCCCTACCAGGGGAAAATGAGAAACCTTGAGAAGGGACCACAGATGGAAGGATCCCCCTTTCAGGATCACCAGGTTGAAATGGATGCAGAGAGGGCACAAATGGTACAACATGAAAATCAATTAAATAAAAAGTGGATGTCCATGTCATAGCAGAGGGCTGCCGAAGGAGCCCTCAATTGTCCTGGCAGTGTCTTCGAGGAGGTTGAGCTGCAGTTCCCCCATCCTGAATTGGCCAACGAGAATCCAGATAGCCGCTGTCAGCATGGGTGCCACCTAACCACCTCCCCGGCCGGGGAGGGGGGAGGGAGGGGGTGGAGAGGGAGAGAAAACAAACTCCAGCCGAATCGGCCACTACAGGTTAGTTAAAGGCCATGTCATAGAAATGTGTCTTTAAACGTGTCTTAAATGTTTCTACTGAGGTAGCAGTCCTAATATCCATTGGTAGGGCATTCCAAAGCTCTGGAGCCCGAATAGAAAATGCTCTAGAGCCTGCAGACATTTTCTTGGCCCTCGGTGTCGCTAAAAGGGTAGCGTTTTGCGAACGAAGGTTACGAGACGGAACATAAGGAACAACTAGGTCGACGAGATATGAAGGCGCTAAGCCATGCAGCGATTTATAGGTTAGTAGAAGAACCTTGAAGTCACATCTTAAATGGACCGGGAGCCAATGTAAGTTGGCTAGTATTATCACCATGACAATTGCGAACACACAGAAAGAAAATAAATAACTGGAACATCACTCAAACACCGGTGATCCCATCGTGAGTCCCGCATATGGGATGGTTAACTGAAAGTCCAATTGAGCTGCAATTAGTCACGAGGAGGATTTTCCTTGGGGTGTGGCCCCAGCAGCAAAGCAATTGTGTCAGCACTAATATCCACTATCCATTTTGTTGTTGGCATATTTTTGATAAAATGGCCGGGCGGGCCTCACCTTGCTTCCAGCTCGTCAAAATCAATCTTCAGCTTGGACAACTTCACCTGCAGACGTTCACGCTCTGTGGCCTCTGAGTCCAGAGCCGCACGGGCTTTCGCCAGATCGGATTCTTTCTTCGTGTCCCTGAGATGACAGATATACACATAAACTGAGAATATGGAAAATTTCGGGCAGTCGGAGAAATCAGCGTGAACAAACAAATACATACAGCCGAGTTAAAAAAACACCAGAACAATCACCATGACAATTGCGAACACACAGAAAGAAAATAAATAACTGGAACATCACTCAAACACCGGTGATCCCAACATCACCACAACAAATTCAATGTCGGTCACACCCTGAACGTATTTCTTTTCCTGGGCCGCGATGTGACTTTTGACACAAATACCTACGCCGCCACCACGTTTTGTAGCCAAGTCAGGACAGTTTGTGTAAGAATCACTTCGGTTCCTGCAAAACATCGTGTAGCCTTCCAAGCAAGCACGTCCATCGGCCACTGATCCTTGGAGGTGTGTCTCTGTGAAGCACAAAACATCAGCGAAAAGCAGTTCGTGATGAGACACGATATCTTGCACGTGACAAGACAGCCCTTCGGTGTTATGATGGACGACAACCAGGTGATTTGCCCGATCTACCGACGGCATCACGTGAAGGAGGGGCATGACGCTCTCCAAAGAATCCTCTGCCATCTCAGCAAGAGCAGCAGTGATTTGTGGATTTGCATGAAGCCTTCTCTCATCCATATGCAGAATATGCAGACCACTGAGCGAAGTCACTCTACTCAGAGCTACGTACCCCATGCCGTGTTCGAAAACACCTTTCAGCGAAACTGCAGCCTGTGACGTTGTCATGCCTTGTACCTTGTGGATCGTGCAGTCAAAAGCAAGCTTGATGGGAAACTGTCGGCGCGTCACTCCAGCCTTGTTCAGCTTCTCCTCCAGTCTGTCAATGTACACGGGGTTAGCAGCACGCGCTGTGTTACTCACATGATCGAGTTCCAAGCCAAGTTTCTGGACACGGGCTTCATTTGGATAGTTCACCAATTTGACAACTTTTGCAAACATCCTGTTGCACAGACCTGATTGAACATCAACGTTCCGTGTGATCATAACACGAGCACCCAAGGCAACTTTGATTGAGTCCGGGAGCTCATTCTTAGCGCTTTGCACAGGGGAAGCTTGCCTTGCCATTCTGCCAGTTCCTTTGTCTTTCTTGTAGTCATCCGCGTCAATCTGCACAATGTCCTTATGAAACAGTTCCAGCATCGCAGAGTTATGGCCATCCACCTGTTTATTGGTGGCAAAAACATGCAGAATATGCTTTGGACACATTTCTGGGGAAGTGTACCTCGTGGCAAGGAGAGCTCTGTCCATTTCCGACAGTTCATCTGACTTTTCTTTGACGCGGAGTCGGTTCAGCAGTTCGGCAAAGGCGACATCGTCTTTCTGCCTCATGATGGCGGTGAGCGTGATCTTTTTGAAGTCGTCACGCCAGTGGTCCAGCCGCGTAGGATCGTACACGCACAGAGGTTTGGACTGTCTCACGGGAGGGAGCTGAAAGAAATCTCCAACAGCAAGAACAGACATGCCACCGAAAGGTAAATTAATTCCTTTGATTTGTTTCAACCTGGCATTCACGTAGGCAAAGAGGTCTTTCGACACCATGGAAATCTCATCGATGATGAGTATTTCGGCGATGGACAGCTCGGCTCTGACTTCGTCCAGTTTATTGCCCAGCCCGTGGTACGGGGGTTTGAGACTTCTCGGCAGTTTGAGTAGACAATGCAACGTTGCCCCGGAAATGTTGAACGCCGCCGTGCCAGTGAAAGCTGCGAGAACAACCGTTTGCTTGGAAATGTCGGCCTCCTCAGCCAGTCGTGGTAGTCTCTGCAGTATTTTGGTAGCCTCTGCGTGGATACACTTGATCAGATGCGATCTGCCGGTCCCGGCGCCACCGTTGATGTGGTAGAAGAACTGCTCAATGGGCTTTGAGCTACACACACGTTTTATGCACCAATCTCTGACCTTGTAGAAGACGGACGCTTGCTTTTGGTTCAGGTTACGATACATGTCGCGTAACACTGCGGGATCGATGGCTGCAGCCTCTGTCACGATGGACATTTGCGTTGTTTTGGACCTGACGTTATAGTCCGGGACATTTTCCTCCACGTTGTCGTTCGGTTCATCTCTCGCGTTCATTTCCTCAACGCATTCGAGTCTTTGCAACTCACTCTCGGGAGCCAGGTGGCACCATTCGTTTATGACGAGCCCACTCTCCTCCACCTCTTGGATGGCGTTGTCAATGTCTCGACTGTATTTCTCATACCTTTCTCTGTTCCTTCTGACAATTTGGCACACGCGCTCCACAGAGTCGTTATACGGTAACTGTACACAGGCGTTATCATGAAACAACTGATAGGAAGGACAGCGTTCAGATTTTAATTGGCAATCAGCACGATGAGGCAGGTACAGCTTGAGCAAGGAGCAGTAATATTCCTCCGGATTCTTTTGTTCAGAGTATTTGCAGTATTTGATGACCGCATGTTTTTCTGTTCTTTTCTGGACAAAGCCCATGTCGTTCAGCAGAGGCAAAACATTCTTACCTTTGGCTTGTTTGCCATAAACAATTCTGCACATTGATGCAAAATCAGCCAAGCACATGACTTCAAATTCCTCTGTTTGAGGTCTGGATTTGTATTTTTCCGGCAGGCCAGTCATCCACACTTCATGAGATTCCTGCGTTTTGCCCTCAAGGAGCGAGAGAGGATAACTCATTTTCAGCGCATTGTCACTCGTTTGTACAAATACCACCACCATGCGGGAGGACTGTTTCATATGCAAGCCGCACGCACGTGCGACGCATTCCTGAGCACTCACTTCTCTTTTCTTGGAGTACGCTTGCATAATTTGCTTCATTTCATCGCTCTCGTTGACATTTGCGCAGCGGGAGTTTTCAATGACCGATTTCAGGTATTGGCTCAGACCGTGTTCAGCCTTGCTGATGTAGCTGCAGATGTATGCGATGCAAGAGTAGGCATTCAGGATGTATTGGATGTCCAGGTTTCCATCCCAGGCAAGAAGCAAATGGCGGTTGTAGTTGTTGACCCAGCAGTCTTTCGGTTCTCGCTTAAGCACGACAGAACTCGACGAGGCCGTCATGCGCAAACAGTTCATGTACTCGTCACCGGTGAGCTTACGTTTAGCCAGTAGCTGAGGCAAAGTCAGGGATGCCGTTTCAGGCTCATTCAGCAGATTTAGCACGGGAACAAGCTTGGCATTCGACGCCAACCGATCGTCATTGCGTTGATCTCGATTGTCGTCGTCGACGGGCGCAGGTCTGACGATCATTGTTTCATCGCACGGTTGTTTGGGGAATCCAAAGCGGCAATTTGCACCTTGGTGTTTGACGCACGATTTGGAGTGACTTTTGCTGTGCATCTGAACCTCTGTGACCTTTTTGTACAATTCCGGTTCCTTCTGCGGGTCCGTTAGCTCGGCCGAGATGTAGCGAGACACAAAATGACGGATGGCTCCATCCGTGGCTTCCTCAAATACAGGGGCACCTCGAACCCATATGAGGCAATGAATGTGAGGACTTCCTCTGTGTTGAAACTCCAGTCGGTAAAAGTAGTCGACGACCTCACCAATCGGTTGCGCCGGAGAGAGGATCAAATCTCTGAACAGAGCTTCCACACGCTTGTCAAACATGCGCATCGTCGTCACAGGATTGCTGCGTAGGATCTCACACTTGGTAGCCCAGTCAAGTTGGGCGAAATTCACTACTTCACCTTGTTGCGCTTTGATGGCGGTGATGACCTCTTCCCAACGCATTTCGGCAGCAGAAAATGTGCAAAAGAACGTGGGTGTGCCCAGCTGCCGGATCATAGCAAAAAGATCTTTGGTGGTTTTCTCCCAATAGGCCGGCGTACCTCTCAGCGGTGTCATGAATCGGACAGCATCTTTGCTGCGCACCAGTTTCTCAACTTCACGTTTGTCCTGAAGCATGGCATTGTGTATCCTTCGACCATCCCTGGTAAAAGTCTTACCTTTGCGCAGCTGTATTGTCATGCTCGACGTTGCCTGGTAAATTTCAGTCACAAACTGGGCAAAGAACAAGTAGTTGGTATCTCGAGCAAAGCGTTCATCCACGCAACACAGACGGGTTTTGAAATATTTGCTTGGTGTGAGTTTTATTGCTCTCTCTTCATCGAGGGTGTTCTGACCAGTGGGAAACTGCACCGGAAAAGCCATGGCCTCAAGCTTGGGAGTCTTGAAAAAACTTACTGGGTTGTTTCTTTCTGCAGGAGCAACACAATAAATGCCCTCTGTAAAACTCATAATTTCCTCTGCCACATCATCGGGTTGGAGACATGATTCAAGTATCACTCCACCATTTGGTTGATCACCGTCTTCCGAATTTTCTTGTTGCTGTTTGTTACCACTGTTGTCATGTTGAGAGTCACTGTTCATCCCACACAGAGCATCACTTTCAAATCTGTACATCTCCTCCAGAGCTTCCTCATTGTACTCACTGTCGCTCATTTGCGCTTCATCGGAGCTGCTCTCATCGTCAGTGAGGGTTGGGTCGCAAAGGTCCGCATCGTCGCGAATGGTTATGTCTCTGTACTGTGGATGGACTTGTTTCAGTTTCATCAGAGCGCTCATTAGCTTAGACCAAGTGACAGTTTGAAAAAACTGATGGCCTTTGTAGCAAAGCCGTCTCTTCAGTTTCACTCTCAACATCTGTGACTTACTTCTTAGTCTGGGCAAGACATTGACCGTCTCTTGTACTTCCGATGGCACGCACACCACATTTCCACGAATGGCTCGTTGTTGACCTTTGGGAAGAGGTACAATTTTGGCAAATGATATGCATTTGGAAATGAGGTGTCTCTCCAGTATGTTCAATCCACACAGTTCCTTTGGAATATCAGAGAGTGTGAGATTGTTCGCAACAGCAAGTGCAGGCATTTTACCATCTTTGAGGTGACTATAGCAAGTGTGACATATCCACTCCAGTTTTCTTTCAGCTGGTACGCTGCACGAGGCCTGACATTCATCATCACAGATATGGACAAATTGTCCCGTGAGACAACTTGCAACAACATGTCTGTTTTTCTTATAAAATCTACGTTGACAAGCGCGTACTTGGTTCGGAAACAATGCTCTGTGGCAAACAGTGCAGACAAATGTGGGGCCATTCTTAATTTGGGCTTTGAATACCTCAACAGCTTTCATGAGCACACAGTCATTTTGCTCCCTACATAGTCGGTTTATGACTTAGTATTTTTTCAAAAGCGTACTTACTCTGCGCATTGTTTTGGTCTTCAGTGAATCAGATTTTTTTGCCATTATGCGCCTCATGATTTCCTGATGTTTTAATCGGAATTCAGGGTTGTTTAAATAACGGCGTGTCATGTAAGAGTGCTGCCTGTTTCGAAACCCAACATCGTCACGGTAACGTTCTGTGATGTAAGCGCGTCGTCTCATCGTAAAACACTCATCTGTCCTATAACGACGTGAGAAACGGGAAAGGTTTTTCTTCTTAAACTCATGATCCGTCTGACAACGTTGTGTAAAATAGGACTTTTGTTTGGCACAAAAACGCTTGTTCTGTTGATAACAGGTTCTAATATAACCCAATTTCCTTTGTCT
Organism: Syngnathus typhle; assembly: GCF_033458585.1. Taxonomy (NCBI): domain Eukaryota; kingdom Metazoa; phylum Chordata; class Actinopteri; order Syngnathiformes; family Syngnathidae; genus Syngnathus; species Syngnathus typhle. The sequence continues at coordinate 78,002 of NW_026871988.1, read as the reverse complement.
TACCTCTGCAATTTGACTGTACTGTTCCCTCTCTTTAGAGTTTTTCATCATTCTCTTTAGTTCCTGTTTTTTACGTCTCACTTCCAATTTTTCTTTTAACTTTTCTTGTGCTTTTATTTGTCGTAGGAACTTTTCTCTACGAGATTTTGGAATTTTTGTCACATTTGCCAGCTGTTTACCTGTAGTGAAAACCACTCCACTGTCGTTATCGGTAAATTCTTGGTGGTGACGTTCACCTGAACACCGTCTAGTGTCGCTCGTCTCAACACATGAGACAATCTCAGCAACAGGTCTGCTTGCGGCAACACTGATTTGCGTCATCCACTGCTTCTGTGTCAGCGTTTTCTCTCGTGTGTCTGTCTGTGCATTAAAACTGAGAGATGAATAGAATTCAAGTCGACGTTGCAATGTGATCAACTGCAATTTTCAAAACCGCAAAGGCTGCAATTTGAAAAAGAAAATGTGCGTATATTTATTTATTGAATGACTACCATTTCAGTCAAACTGTTTTCTAAGTTGTATTTGAGGTAGTGCCCTTTTTTTGTATTGAAGTTAATGTATCGCTTGTGTTTGGTAAATATGTAGAAAGAGAACCTTAAAAAAAATGGCAGATTAAGTCAAAAACAACAATGACATATGTATCGTTGGCTGTTTTTGCTTCGTTTCAGTTTACTTTGGGGTTGAAGAAGGATGACGTGCACCTGCATCAACAACCTCCACCCGAAGACCACGACGAGTTGGCCACCTGAAAGTCAATTTGGTCTGAGATATTTATTTGTTATTGTTACGACATTGTCTTGAAGTCTGTTCCATGTTTTTGTCAATAAATGTCTGACAGTAAAGCCCATAAGTGGCCTTACGATATTTCAGTTTTGCAAATATATATATATATATACGATGTCTTTGAATCTCAGAAAAAGAGATTTCTGTAGTTCAATCTAATAAGTGAAATTCTCAAAAGACACCTGCCAAAGTGTTACAAATCAAGTAGTTCAATTCACAAGTAAGGAAATAGTTTTATTCATGTTTTAAAAATACATTCCGTTTAAAAAATAAATATAATTATCATGCCTTCAAGTATAAAAACAATAATATGTAATAAATATCTTCTTTAAATAATTCATACGACTGTTTGCAATAAATAAGGTCTTAGATTCACAATGGCTTTTTTGAATGAGCAATAAATAGGTTATCTACAGAATAAAAAAATTAAAAAACTCAGTGCGTCATGCAAAAACAAATACATCATCAATCCGTCAGTGGGTTACGACACGTCAGTGCAGATCCAACAACTTAATTCACTTCATGTTTTGCCCAACATTTCCGACGGGCTTCAGTGGCGGACGTGACTACCGCAATAAACTAAACATGGCGAAGACCTTGGCATGTTTTCCCCTTCGCCGTTCTTTGCGCCTCAGCGCCCTCTCGCCGTCAACAATGAAGATGTAGAGCTTCCGCAGGATGTTGTGCGCCGTCATCTTTCTGTGGAAAGCATCGGGGTGGTACAGTGACCTCAATAGGCTCTCTTCCTCATTGCTACTCAGGCCTGTGACCTCTTCTGGTTTTTTCATCTGCCGGACAAGAGTAAGCAACACAATGTCAAAATAGGTATTATAGTAACAGCAAAATTCATTTCCTATCCCTAAATTGTCACACTGGCCAACCTTTTGTTTGATATTGTAGAGCAGGAGTTCAGAGTAGTGTTTGGCCTCAGACAGAATTTTACTGCCGGGATATTCCTTCTCCACGTGCTTGAGAAGAATTATGTAAGTGGACAGACCTTGGGCCAGCCTGTGCAGGCAAGCCTCCTGGAAAAAAGAATATTTAGGTCAGTTAAAAAACAAATATCTATTCAACCTACGCATAAAAGTCAAGCCGATGCTAGCAAACAATTATGGAAATTGTCAGTGTCTGTATTTTCTCCCACCTCTGGTGGTTTTCCATTTCTGGTTCTTACCTTGCTAAAGTTGGAGCTGGGGCAGTTTGCTGGAAACTGAGGTGCTTTGTAGTGCTCCAGTAAATGAAAGTTGACATTGTTTTGGAATTCATCATCAAACTGATATTGAAATTAGTCACAAGTCAGATATGTTTTACAGCCAGGAGAAGACAATGAAGGTGCTTTCTGAATTTCCACTTACAGCTTTCTGGTGTTCTTAAGCGGTACCCAGAACCGAGTCCCAAACATGAGCAGAGGTCAGCAGGTCAGAGGGCGCCGTTTCCTCCTCACTTGAGGTGTCGCTTGATGGCAAGACGGTGGTCGCTTCTGTCAACGGAGCGCCATTGGCTCGCAGTACTAGAAAAGCCACCAAGCCCACCGCGAGAATTTGCGTGTCTAATGCGGAAGCAGAAGAAAATCATGAATGAATGGCAAAAGAGGAAGAAAATTCAGGAAACATTCATCACTGACTTACACATGTTGGGCATGTTGCGTCGAGATTACTCTTGCCTTGACCGCCTGCTCTCGTGGAACATGTCTTGACTTCTCATTGCACAGCCGTTATATATTCTACTGACCGCAGGGATTTCCGAATACCTTCCGGTTTCAATTATATACTGATGAAACCGATATTACACTCTTTTCTTTTTTGGTGCATACAGCAGAATGTAATTACACAGAATGAAAAAAGACGAATTCAATCATTTTTAAAGAACAACAATTTTATTTCAATTATTTCAATTAAATTTCACAACAGGTCGGAGCAGATTTTATTTAAAAAAAGCCCATTTAATTGTATTGTTATACAATATTTTTATAATGTGACCATGTCAAAAGTCAAAGTCTGCTTTATTGTCAATCCCTTCATATGTCAAGACACACAAGAAACCGAAATTCCATTTCCTCTATCCCACGGTGGAAGTGGAATTTCCATCATCATCTTCCAAACGTGCGCCAGTGGCTTTGCTCATCCTTATTTCCTGGAAGAAAAACGGACGTCAAAAGAGAAATATTGCTTCTTGTCGCTTGAAAGATGTGTCACCTCTCCGTTGGCGTTGATCAAGGTAAAGTGGACCTGGCCTACGGGTCCCAAGTTGGACTGTGTCTCCCAGACTAGATCAGAGGGAGGATTGTGGTTTCGGCCAGCGTCAGCCGCCCAGATCTGATGCATGTAAAGGTCATTGAAATATTGAGCACCATGTATCTGAGATCTTCCAGATAAGATTGATTACCGTGACACTCTCGTGGGCCTTCAGGATGAATTCTGCGGCAAACTTGAATTGGCCCACGAGAATCCAGATAGCCGCTGTCAGCATGGGTGCCACCTAACCACCTCCCCGGCCGGGGAGGGGGGAGGGAGGGGGTGGAGAGGGAGAGAAAACAAACTCCAGCCGAATCGGCCACTACAGGTTAGTCAAAGGCCATGTCATAGAAATTTGTCTTTAAACGTGTCTTAAATGTTTCTACTGAGGTAGCAGTCCTAATATCCATTGGTAGGGCATTCCAAAGCTCTGGAGCCCGAATAGAAAATGCTCTAGAGCCTGCAGACATTTTCTTGGCCCTCGGTGTCGCTAAAAGGGTAGCGTTTTGCGAACGAAGGTTACGAGACGGAACATAAGGAACAACTAGGTCGACGAGATATGAAGGCGCTAAGCCATGCAGCGATTTATAGGTTAGTAGAAGAACCTTGAAGTCACATCTTAAATGGACCGGGAGCCAATGTAAGTTGGCTAGTATTATCACCATGGCAATTGCGAACACACAGAAAGAAAATAAATAACTGGAACATCACTCAAACACCGGTGATCCCATCGTGAGTCCCACATATGGGATGGTTAACTGAAAGTCCAATTGAGCTGCAATTAGTCACGAGGAGGATTTTCCTTGGGGTGTGGCCCCAGCAGCAAAGCAATTGTGTCAGCACTAATATCCACTATCCATTTTGTTGTTGGCATATTTTTGATAAAATGGCCGGGCGGGCCTCACCTTGCTTCCAGCTCGTCAAAATCAATCTTCAGCTTGGACAACTTCACCTGCAGACGTTCACGCTCTGTGGCCTCTGAGTCCAGAGCCGCACGGGCTTTCGCCAGATCGGATTCTTTCTTCGTGTCCCTGAGATGACAGATAAACACATAAACTGAGAATATGGAAAATTTCGGGCAGTCGGAGAAATCAGCGTGAACAAACAAATACATACAGCCGAGTTAAAAAAACACCAGAACAATCACCATGACAATTGCGAACACACAGAAAGAAAATAAATAACTGGAACATGACTCAAACACCGGTGATCCCAACATCACCACAACAAATTCAATGTCGGTCACACCCTGAACGTATTTCTTTTCCTGGGCCGCGATGTGACTTTTGACACAAATACCTACGCCGCCACCACGTTTTGTACCCAAGTCAGGACAGTTTGTGTAAGAATCACTTCGGTTCCTGCAAAACATCGTGTAGCCTTCCAAGCAAGCACGTCCATCGGCCACTGATCCTTGGAGGTGTGTCTCTGTGAAGCAAAAAACATCAGCGAAAAGCAGTTCGTGATGAGACACGATATCTTGCACGTGACAAGACAGCCCTTCGGTGTTATGATGGACGACAACCAGGTGATTTACCCGATCTACCGACGGCATCACGTGAAGGAGGGGCATGACGCTCGTCAAAGAATCCTCTGCCATCTCAGCAAGAGCAGCAGTGATTTGTGGATTTGCATGAAGCCTTCTCTCATCCATATGCAGAATATGCAGACCACTGAGCGAAGTCACTCTACTCAGAGCTACGTACCCCATGCCGTGTTCGAAAACACCTTTCAGCAAAACTGCAGCCTGTGACGTTGTCATGCCTTGTACCTTGTGGATCGTGCAGGCAAAAGCAAGCTTGATGGGAAACTGTCGGCGCGTCACTCCAGCCTTGTTCAGCTTCTCCTCCAGTCTGTCAATGTACACGGGGTTAGCAGCACGCGCTGTGTTACTCACATGATCGAGTTCCAACCCAAGTGTCTGGACACGGGCTTCATTTGGATAGTTCACCAATTTGACAACTTTTGCAAACATCCCGTTGCACAGTCCACCTCATCCAGAGTGACCTGCTGCTCATCCACAGTGACCTGCTGCTCATCCACAGTGACCTGCTGGGCGATTTTAGGACGAGGCACATTGCATCCGCCCGAGCTCAAACCCTCGCTGTCCTTCGGACGTTTCCTCTTTTTGCTGGCCGACATGGTTTGGCGTACCCTGGGGACAAACGTGGAGACATTAATTGCTATGAGAGCAAACGTTGTGGTATGTTCTAAAGCTGTAAAAAGACCTCTCCTCCTTGTTCTGGGTCCGCTCCCTCTCTGTAGACAGAGCCTCCTCCAGATCTTTCACTTTTTGGCCGGCTTCCAACTCCACCATGCGAGACTCGTGCTGGCTTTGGACCATGCGCAAGTCCTACGTGAGACGTGAGAATGACTCAGCTTTATTTTCATTAATTAAATAAGCGATAGTGATGGTAATTACCGACCGCGGAATGCAGCTTCTTTTCAAACTCCAGCTCATCTTTAAGGATTTGAATGTGATGCGACTTCCTGAGCAAAAACAGTATTAAACCCTCGACGCAGTCAAATGCGCTATTTATATTGATGTGCGACTATGGGATTGTTAACTGAAAGTCCAATTGAGCTGCAATTAGTCACGAGGAGGATTTTCCTTGGGGTGTGGCCCCAGCAGCAAAGCAATTATGTCAGCACTAATATCCACTATCCATTTTGTTGTTGGCATATTTTTGATAAAATGGCCGGGCGGGCCTCACCTTGCTTCCAGCTCGTCAAAATCAATCTTCAGCTTGGACAACTTCACCTGCAGACGTTCACGCTCTGTGGCCTCTGAGTCCAGAGCCGCACGGGCTTTCGCCAGATTGGATTCTTTCTTCGTGTCCCTGTGATGACAGATATACACATAAACTGAGAATATGGAAAATTTCGGGCAGTCGGAGAAATCAGCGTGAACAAACAAATACATACAGCCGAGTTAAAAAAACACCAGAACAATCAAGTCAAGTTTATTTGTATAGCCCTAAATCACAAGCAGTCTCAAAGGGCTTCACATAGACAGAAATTGACAATTATTCTCAAAGCATCCCCTGATCTTAAGCTCCCAAAAGGGCAAGGAAAAACTTAAAAACCCCTACCAGGGGAAAATGAGAAACCTTGAGAAGGGACCACAGATGGAAGGATCCCCCTTTCAGGATCACCAGGTTGAAATGGATGCAGAGAGGGCACAAATGATACAACATGAAAATCAATTAAATAAAAAGTGGATGTCCATGTCATAGCAGAGGGCTGCCGAAGGAGCCCTCAATTGTCCTGGCAGTGTCTTCGAGGAGGTTGAGCTGCAGTTCCCCCATCCTGAATTGGCCCACGAGAATCCAGATAGCCGCTGTCAGCATGGGTGCCACCTAACCACCTCCCCGGCCGGGGAGGGGGGAGGGAGGGGGTGGAGAGGGAGAGAAAACAAACTCCAGCCGAATCGGCCACTACAGGTTAGTTAAAGGCCATGTCATAGAAATGTGTCTTTAAACGTGTCTTAAATGTTTCTACTGAGGTAGATGTCCTAATATCCATTGGTAGGGCATTCCAAAGCTCTGGAGCCCGAATAGAAAATGCTCTAGAGCCTGCAGACATTTTCTTGCCCCTCGGTGTCGCTAAAAGGGTAGCGTTTTGCGAACGAAGGTTACGAGACGGAACATAAGGAACAACTAGGTCGACGAGATATGAAGGCGCTTAGCCATGCAGCGATTTATAGGTTAGTAGAAGAACCTTGAAGTCACATCTTAAATGGACCGGGAGCCAATGTAAGTTGGCTAGTATTATCACCATGACAATTGGGAACACACAGAAAGAAAATAAATAACTGGAACATCACTCAAACACCGGTGATCCCATCGTGAGTCCCACATATGGGATGGTTAACTGAAAGTCCAATTGAGCTGCAATTAGTCACGAGGAGGATTTTCCTTGGGGTGTGGCCCCAGCAGCAAAGCAATTGTGTCAGCACTAATATCCACTATCCATTTTGTTGTTGGCATATTTTTGATAAAATGGCCGGGCGGGCCTCACCTTGCTTCCAGCTCGTCAAAATCAATCTTCAGCTTGGACAACTTCACCTGCAGACGTTCACGCTCTGTGGCCTCTGAGTCCAGAGCCGCACGGGCTTTCGCCAGATCGGATTCTTTCTTCGTGCAGGGCTCGAAACTAACGATTGCCCGATTGCCCGGGGCAAGTAGCGATGGCAGACGGGCAAGTAGAATTTTTTCCTCACTTGCCCGAACTTGCCCTGCCATAATACCATGTTTTCAAGCTGTAAAAAGACGATTTTGTGCATAATTTCTCGCAACTTCTGCCGCTTCTGGTCCGACATTTTGTTTTCTAGGGAGCGGTTAGTTTCTCGTGTAAGTCTGCAATACATTGATAACGGCAAAGCGCTTCGTAATTAAATGCATGCTCTCTCACCCGTCCCTGGCTCTTCTGCGCCTGCGCACCAGCAGAGCTTGTTTCCGGTTGGCGGATACGAAGGCATATGAAGGCAAAACTTATAGTGTTGTCTTTTTTATTGCAAAAATGTGTCGGGCAAGTAAAAATCCACTCCAAAAAAATTCGGGCAAGTAAAATTTTGTTTCGGGCAAGTAAAATTTTCTCCAACTTGCCCGAGGGCAACTTGGGCAAAAAATAAGCTTCGAGCCCTGGACTCATTTTAATAGAAGGATTCCAGGGGAAGGTTTGTGGGTGGCTTTAGCGTAAAACTGTATCTGAAAACTCAGCACGCGAATTACGAGAATATTGACGTCGCAGCCTACACTCAAAATTCGGCACTGATAGATGAAATGACTACGTACTAATGAGTACGCACATGTACTTGTGAGTGTGCACCGAGCTTTCTGACGGCTCCCGGGAGTAAATGCGCGGGCGGGCGGGCGCTTTCCCATCTACTGGGGAAACATAGTAATTGTAGGGAAAATGACCCCCCCAAACATTTATAATACACTTTATTCAGGTTTGGCGGGCCGGATTAAACGGCCCCGTGGACCGGATGTGGCCCGCGGGCCGTAGTTTGCCCATGTCTGCCATAGTCGCATATCAACATAAATAGCACATTTGACTGCGTCCATTCATTTTCCATATTCCCAGTTTATTACACGATTATCATCACTATCGCTTATTTTTAATTCATGAGAATAAAGCTGAGTCATTCTCACGTCTCACGTAGGAGTTGCGCAAGGTCAAACGCCGGCACGAGTCTCGCATGGTGGATTTTGAAAACGCCCCCCAGGAAGATTATGAAAGTAAACTGCCCGAAGCCTTGATGAAGATGCAAAGCCAGCATGAACTTCAAATTAAACTCTACCTTCAAAAAGAGGTAACCATTTATCATTTGGACCTTAGAATCTGGCTCAGCTGCAAAAGTTTAAAAAGTCTGTGTTGACACTAGCTTGCAGCCCGTGATGCAAAAGTGAAAGATCTGGACGAGGCTCTGTCTCCAAAGAGGGGACACCATGCGTAGCCTCCTCAGGGAGAAAGACCAAGAAATGGCCGACATGTGGGAGCGGATGCACCAGCAGCTGGATGAGTATCAGGAGCTAATGGAGTTGGAAAACGCCCCCCAGGAAGATTATGTAAGCAAACTGCCCGACGCCTTGATGAAGATGAGAAGCCAGCATGAACTTCAAATTAAACTCTACCTTCAAAAAGAGGTAACCATTTATTATTTGGACCTTAGAATCTGTCTCAGCTGCAAAAGTTTAAAAAGTCTGTTGACACTAGCTTGCAGCCCGTGATGCAAAAGTGAAAGATCTGGAGGAGGCTCTGTCTCCAAAGAGGGGACACCATGCGTAGCCTCCTCGGGGAGAAAGACCGAGAAATGGCCGACATGCGGGAGCGGATGCACCAGCAGCTGGATGAGTATCAGGAGCTAATGGAGTTGGAGAACGCCCCCCAGGAAGATTATGAAAGCAAACTGCCCGACGCCTTGATAAAGATGGGAAGCCGGCATGAACTTCAAATTAAACTCTACATTCAAAAAGAGGTAACCATTTATCATTTGGACCTTAGAATCTGTCTCATCTGCAAAAGTCTAAAAAGTCTGTGTTGACACTAGCTTGCAGCCCGTGATGCAAAAGTGAAAGATCTGGAGGAGGCTCTGTCTCCAAAGAGGGGACACCATGCGTAGCCTCCTCGGGGAGAAAGACCGAGAAATGGCCAACATGCGGGAGCGGATGAACCAGCAGCTGGATGAGTATCAGGAGCTAATGGAGTTGGAAAACGCCCTCCAGGAAGATTATGAAAGCAAACTGCCCGACGCCTTGATGACGATGCGAAGCCAGCATGAACTTCAAATTAAACTCTACCTTCAAAAAGAGATAACCATTTATCATTTGGACCTTAGAATCTGTCTCAGCTGCAAAAGTTTAAAAAGTCTGTTGACACTAGCTTGCAGCCCGTGATGCAAAAGTGAAAGATCTGGAGGAGGCTCTGTCTCCAAAGAGGGGACACCATGCGTAGCCTCCTCGGGGAGAAAGACCGAGAAATGGCCGACATGCGGGAGCGGATGCACCAGCAGCTGGATGAGTATCAGGACCTAATGGAGTTGGAAAACGCCCCCCAGGAAGATTATGAAAGCAAACTGCCCGACGCCTTGATGAAGATGCGAAGCCAGCATGAACTTCAAATTAAACTCTACCTTCAAAAAGAGATAACCATTTATCATTTGGACCATAGAATCTGTCTCAGCTGCAAAAGTCTAAAAAGTCTGTGTTGACACTAGCTTGCAGCCCGTGATGCAAAAGTGAAAGATCTGGAGGAGGCTCTGTCTCCAAAGAGGGGACACCATGTGTAGCATCCTCGGGGAGAAAGACCGAGAAATGGCCGACATGCGGGAGCGGATGCACCAGCAGCTGGAGGAGTATCAGGAGCTAATGGAGTTGGAAAACGCCCCCCAGGAAGATTATGAACGCAAACTGCCCGACGCCTTGATGGAGTTGCGAAGCCAGCATGAACTTCAAATTAAACTCTACATTCAAAAAGAGATAACCATTTATCATTTGGACCTTAGGATCTGTCTCATCTGCAAAAGTCTAAAAAGTCTGTGTTGACACTAGCTTGCAGCCCGTGATGCAAAAGTGAAAGATCTGGAGGAGGGTCTGTCTCCAAAGAGGGAACACCATGCGTAGCCTCCTCGGGGAGAAAGACCGAGAAATGGCCGACATGCGGGAGCGGATGCACCAGCAGCTGGATGAGTATCAGGAGCTAATTGAGTTGGAAAACGCCCCCCAGGAAGTTTATGAAAGCAAACTGCCCGACGCCTTGATGAAGATGCGAAGCCAGCATGAACTTCAAATTAAACTCTACATTCAAAAAGAGGGAACCATTTATCATTTGGACCTCAGAATCTGTCTCAGCTGCAAAAGCTTAAAACGTCTGTGTTGACACTAGCTTGCAGCCCGTGATGCAAAATTGAAGGATCTGGAGGAGGCTCTGTCTCCAAAGAGGGGACACCATGTATAGCCCCCTCGGGGAGAAAGACCGAGAAATGGCCGACATGCGGGAGCGGATGCACCAGCAGCTGGATGAGTATCAGGAGCTAATGGAGTTGGAAAACGCCCCCCAGGAAGATTATGAAAGCAAACTGCCCGACGCCTTGATGAAGATGGGAAGCCGGCATGAACTTCAAATTAAACTCTACATTCAAAAAGAGGTAACCATTTATCATTTTGACCTTAGAATCTGTCTCAGCTGCAAAAGTTTAAAAAGTCTGTGTTGACACCAGCTTGCAGCCCGTGATGCAAAAGTGAAAGATCTGGAGGAGGCTCTGTCTCCAAAGAGAGACCTCTTCGGGGAGAAAGACCGAGAAATGGTCGACATGAGGGAGCGGTTAGAGCAGAAGCTGGATAAGTATCAGGAGCTAATGGATTTCAAGCTAGCGTTGGATCTGGAGATAAGTGCCTACAGGAGCTGGATGAGTATCAGGAGCTAATGGATGTCAAGCTAGCGCTGGATATGGAGATAATTGCCTACAGGTAGGTGCTTGACAGCGAGGAGGAGAGGTGTGTGTGGCTTACAAACATACCACAACTTTTCCTCTCATAGCAATTAATGTCTCCACGTTTGTCCGCACGGTACGCTCGACCACGTCGGCCAGCGGGAAGAGGAAGCGTCCCAACGACACGGACAGCGAGGCTTCGAGCTTTGCCGGAAGCGCTGTGACTCGTACTCCCATCACCCAGCAGGCCTCTGCTAGCGGGCAGGTCACCGTGGATGAGGTGGGGCAGGACGGCAAATATGTCCGACTCAGCAATAAAGGAGATGAGGTCAGTGGATGTGTCACAGTGGAACATCGCACATCTTACAAAATTTACACATTTTCCAGTAACGACTAACCTGTTGAGATCAATTTCAGCTGCACGGCACACGAGGAGCTCCAACAGACCCGGATCCGACTGGAGTCCCTTTCGCACCCTAACCCTAACTCTAACAGGACGCCACTCAGAAGGGGAAGGAGTTCAGGACCCCAACAGCCTGGAGATCACAAACTCCGCCAGTGGCGAGCAGTGCTTGCATCCCACTACAGAGTCCCGGCACCATTCATCACGGATGTAGACGCGCATTCCACCTTCTCGCGATGTTCCCCCTCGTACAATGGCCCGGTCCGCCCGCTAGCCGCTCCAGATGTACAGCAGAGTCCGGAATGTTGACGGTCAACCAAGTCCCAGTGAACACGAGCACACAGCAGTTACGCACTGTCCGGTTCGTAGATCTCAGCAGGCGAATGTCAACCATGTTGTTGTCCAGCGATCGAATATTCGCCAGAAGAATGGAAGGCACGGCCGGGCGAGCTGAGTTGGCTTCAGCCTCCTCGCACACCACTTCCGACGCTCCCCAACCGGGGGAGGAATAGCAGAAGATGCTTAGATTCACATTATGATCATTCTGGAAGGACAGTGTGGTTCACTCTTGTGATGGTGGTACCACAACTGAGCCCTGCGAGCTCCATCAGCTGGTCCACACTGAAGCCGTACTCACTGAAGAGCTCCTCATCAATGCGCTGGGCTTCCTCTTGTCTGCAGAAGAAATACAAGTACCGTTTTTTTTCCATGTATAATGCGCAAAATTTAACTAATTTATTGTCCTAAAATCTGGGGTGCGCATTATACATGGGTACAAATAAATACATATATTTTTTTTAATCCGGATATGATCCGGAGGCCGCCATTACAGATACGCTTTCTTCTCTGGTGTTCACTTCAAACACGCTCCATACGAACACAATGCTGTTGTATCAGACACTTGCTCGATCACCTGCTCGTTTGCTGTCACAATGTACCCTACACAAATCCGAAACATTTCTTTGCGATCGAGTTTGCTAGCGCATGCGCAGTGATACTGACCGGCAGAATAACATCCGGTTGTTCCCAAAGATTATCTAGCTGTTGGTGAGTCTGGTGGTGCGGGAGCGCAGGCTCCTGTACCTCTTCCCAGAGGGCAGATGATCAAACAAAGAGTCATATCAATATAATTTCTAGTAGTAGTGTGGTCGATTAATAAGTGGAAAGGGATGTGCAGACTACATGAATTTGTTTTCTTCAAAGTATTGTGGAACAGGATGTCCAGACAGGGAGGACATCTCAAGGCCGACGGGGAACGCGAATAACAACTCGTCGTGGTCCAGACACCTGTGCTGAGCAGGGGAAAACCCAAACGAGGAGGAGCTGGCCATCAACCATCGACCAATCACCACACAATATTTTGCATGCTTGAATATTCATATTATGTTTCTTTAAAACTGGGCAACCCAGAAGAATGTGTTGTCTTTTGATGGTCACAGAAGGCACACAAGTTTTTTGTGTTAAGGACCCGAGACCCAGGCGCCTGTATTAGCTTGCTTTGTCAGGATTACACAATTGGTCAATTCGGCCTAATTGATCTACTGGTCTTCTCTTTGACCGAACGAACTCGCAAAATTGTTAGGTGCGACATTGTGTGGATTTGGACATAACAACTCTTGTGTTAAGTGTTGATCGCAATTTGGAGTCAGATCAATAACTAAAATCCGTAGCCTAACACATTGAAAGGATTCAATGGGGAAAAAAAAGGTTCAAATAGTTGCAAGTTGCATCCTTTTTCTTTGGGAGGCGGTTCCAAGCCTTCCAGTTCAGCCCTTTCGTGATTCCACGCCCCGCGCACCACTAGTACCACGGCCCCACGTCAGATTCGGATCCAAAGTATGCAACTCGCAAAGAAGATTTCAACCTTGCCTCCTGAATTACCGTTTTTTTCCGTGTATAGTGCGCCCCCATGTATAATACGCACCCTAAAAATGGCATGCTGATGCTGAAAAAAAGCCTGTACCCATGTATAATATGCACCCAATTTTTATGAATTTTTCTTTATGATTTATTTATTTTATTTATTTATTTTTAAGTCCCAATGATTGTTAGAAAAATGTATATATATGTTATCATGCGTTCTCTACTCAATGCCTTACTGCAATATTACTGCAATATATGCTTGCTGTTTGGCCTTGCTGTTTTTATGATGTACCACAGAAGGACAGTTCCTTTCTAACAAAGACCACTTTGTTAGACAACATGCCTCATTGCTGTCCTGCACCCCAGATGAACCTCCAAGTGACCATTAAAGTCAGGGTTTTCCTAACTATCTTTATCGTAGGATTAGGTTGGAATGTATATAACCAGTAATAAATAACTTAGCTTGTTGCATCCTACACAATGTCGTAAAACTTCCCTTGCTATGTTTTAACTAGAGGTCAAAGGGTTTTTCTTCTGTATCCAGTCCACTCAAACTCCTCTTCCCAGATGTTCTTATCAGTATGTAAACACCTAGTGTCTCACACTGTGGGTAGGGCAAATCCAAATAAAAAGAGCGGGAGTGCCTACAGATTTTTAGTGTGTGTAGAGATTGTCTCAAGCTATCTGTACTGCACTCCTCGCGAGAAAAGACTTAATATTCTGTCTCACTTGTGGTTTGTTTGCTGTTGCTCTTCTATTCACTTATTCAGTCAGCGAAATAAACCTGACAGAAATTGGGGGCTCGTCCGGGATCTCAACACGCCCTGAACGGTTCCAGCGGGCTCTTCGACGCAGGTGACAATCCTCGGCCGAGGTAAACAAAAGCCCTTTGACGGGACTGTCTCGATCAGTCCGGCTGGACACCGGGAAGGTTGACGAGATCTTCCGAGGAAGAGAATCAGCAGACCGTGAGTAGGAATATTAATTCTACTAAATAGAAACAGTTAAATTCCGCAGGGGCGGATGTGGAGCCCCCTAGCTTTCAAGCTAGTTAAATTCTGCAGCAGGAGGGGCGGACTCCTCTGTCATTAAAAAACAAAACAAAAAAACCTTGAGAATTCTAGACCCTATCAAGTACAACTAGAAACAGTTAAATTCTGCAGGGGCGGATGTGGAGCCCCCTAACGTTTTATGTTAGTTAAATTCTGCAGCAGGAGGGGCAGACTCCTCTGTTCTTAAAAAAAAACGCGCGTGGTATGCTTGTGAACGGTTTGACTGAGAGTGATCTGATTTGAGCGCTCCTCTTAAATAGTAAGCGAAAGTCCCTACCCCGACATGAACTATAAATGGGTTAAAAAATATAAATTTGAGGGACAACCAAATTATTAGGACTTAGAGGTGCCATAAACGAAACAACATAAATAAATCTTAAAGAAATTAAAGAAGGCATCTGATGATGTAGTGTTTTGGGAGAGAGAGACAGAGAGAGAGAGAAAGAGAGAAGGAAAGAGAGAGAGCTCAGAAAGCACTGTATTGCAGGTAGGAAGATGATGAGACTGGGCCTAACAGTAGGCAGGCAAGAGAAAACCAAAATTACAGAGTTAGAGAAGAAGGGAGAAGTCTAGAGAAAGTAGAGAAGCACGTAGAGAAAACACATGCTACAAATTCAAAACTAAAGATCATAGCGGGAGGAATACATAAATCACGCCCTCCATGCAGAAAGAGTAGTAATAGACAAACAAAAACGAAAACAAATGAAAGCTTCAAAAAACACTTTTTTGGTAGACCAGGATAGTGACACTTTTTACCAAAATGCAGGCAGAGGACAGAAAGGCCAGAGAGGGCGAGCAATACCCAACAGAGAAGGCTTTAGAGGCCGAGGAAGAGGAGTTGTGCAAACTCCAATAGAATGCTGGAGTTGCGGGGAAAACGGTCACATGGCACGCGACTGCATAAATTACCAAAGACAGTTATGACTAGGCCAAAGTCAAATCAAATCAGGTTTCCATGTAATGAAGTGGGAACCTGGCTGCCAAAATTAAAGAGAAATTAGCTTAAATATACAGGAGATATTTGTGTTAAAAGGATAAAGTAATATAAAGTAACACTGAAGTTAAATTTGCTAAATAAATAGAAAAGAATTACAAATAGCTTCTAAAAGTGAAATAGAGAATAAATCTGAAAAGTAAGACAAACAAAAAGGTGTGTTAGTGGGATCGATGTGTGTTCTATTTGTTGTGCGTCATTCTTTTGTGCTGGTGTGTGTGTGTGCGTGTGCGCGCAGAGGATCCTCATGAATGGGTGTGTGTATGAGCGCGAGTGAGATGTGTGTTCTATGGAAGAAATCAGTAATGGAGGAAATCAGTAATGGAGAATGTTCTGGAGACTGTTGAGCAATACTAGGGAAATTGAGAAGTGGATGATGGTGTGTTTAAGTTGGTTGGAGAAACTGAGATGAGCAAGGTGTGTGCAATAGAGAAAATAAGGCATGTGTGGCAGAGAGTTACGAGAACGGTGGCTTGATAGGATGGGAATAAGAGACAGCAAATGTTGTGTAAAAGACTGAAAGATGTTGAAGGTGAACATGATGGGGGAGGGCAACAGCAAAGTTGGCCTGCCTTTTGAGAAGGTGGAACTGATAAGCGTGCCTGCGCTCGCGCGTTGTCGCGGGGCGGGGCTGTCCGCGTGGGCCTTTGCTATGCTCGTGTGGGCGGTGGGCCGGCATCATGGTTGTTGCAGGAAATGGCCAGCCTGTGACCAATCAACATTGATGCTACGCCCCCCCTCGCACGAGGGGTGCTATGGCTGCGGGCGGGGCTGGGACAGTGTGATTTCCTCAGAGAGTGATGCTTAAGGAAGATGTCACAATATTTGCATGAAGGATAAAAGGCACTGAGGAGAAAACAAAAGTATAACCAAAACGTCAAAATAGAGGATGACGTTTGCGCAGCGTTGTTTGTTTGTATTGTTTGTGAGCTGTGTCTCTGCTGTAAGTTTTTGTGTTGTCTGTGTGCTGTCAGTGTTATGTGTTAAAATTGGCTAATGTAGGTGCACAAAAGAATTTGCTAGATTGTAGTCTATATGATTTGCACCGCAAAACAAAAGCAATTTTGTGAAAATAAGAAGAAAAGAAAGGCAAGCAATTTTTTTTGTGGGCAGAAACTGGTCCACACTGCATTAATGCCTAGCCCTGATAAAACAAAATTTGAGAGATGGAAAGAACTTCCTTTCTGGAATTGGATGAAGCAAAATTATTAAATAACATTTCAAAGCTAAATTTAGAAGAAATAGTCGATTGGTTGTGTAAAGACTACACAAGTTTTTGCATTTGAGGATAAGAGAGTGATTGAATTAGTTAAAGTTAAGAAACAACAAGAATTGTCTATTATATTAATTTACTGGCGGTTATTTTGTTAGTTTTTATCTTTATCTTGATTGGTTTGACACCTGGAGGGAGGAAAGGTTAGGATGTGGAACACGGGTTGAGACAACCAGTTACACACGCAAAACATGTGTGCACTGGGACACTGAGAAGCATTTTGAAAGGTGTGTCAAAATTAAATGAAGATGAAATCATATGTAGTAATACAACGCTTTACTACATATGGATTCTCTAAATCGTACAATTGAGTAAAATAAAACATACTTTTTGACTTTTGTTCAAATTACTAAGATTCTTGTGATAAACGATGAGAAACTGATTGAAAAGAAACTACAAGAAACTACAACTAAGCTAGTTGTGGAAGCAGTCCAATTGCCACGACAATTAGCTATGTGCACGTGTGCAGGGCACGCACGAGACTGATAAGGTGTCAAGAGGTAACAAGCTTGCAGACGGAACCGCATAGCTGCAGTGCAAACGACGCTTCAAATTTTATACACACAAGAAGCGGATTGAATTACTGAAACATTTTTAAAGATGTGCAGCGACAAAGTCCATAGATTGAAATTCAATCATGGACAAAAAGAGGGGCAAGAGTAGAGAATGGCATCTATAAATGACCAGAAGACAGACCTATCCTACCAAAGAACCTATACCAATTGGCAGCAATATTGAGCCATAGTGCGTGTCACATGGCTCAAGAGGAGGGATAGTGGGGCAGGTCAGTCAGCTTTATACAACATACGGATTTGATTCATATCCAAAACATTTTCAAAAAAAAAAAAAAAAAACGAATAAAACAATTGTAGAGCTTGTTTAACATGTGCTAAACACAATCCACAGGGTTATAATGCCTGGTCATAATAGATGCATTCTCAAAATGGTTTGATTTGGTTTAAACAAAAACACTGAATGCCTTAACAGTGGCAAAAACTTTATGTAAAAATAATAATAATAATAATACCGAGATATGGGATTTTGAAAATTAATTCTCGTGACAGAACTGGTATAAAGTGTGAAAATGTGCATGGGAAAAATGGAAGATCATGGACAAAATGTTTAGACCTGGTCAAACTGTACATAAATGTTACAAGTACTGTGGGTTTAACCCCGTATGAAAAATTGTTTGGGCGACAATATAGATTACCATGTTTTAAAACCAAGTGGGAAACTAAGGATGATTTAAATTTGGCATTTACATTTTATATTTATAATTAATATTTTAAAGGCAAAAAGAACAAAGCACGTTCTCATTAAGAGCAGTGAAAACAAAACACTGGTGTTCTTCCAAGGGGGAAGGGCCACATTGAATATTGATAATTACGTCAACTGCCATTAAAATAGCAGAAAGGCCAGTTGAGGTGGTCCTAGCAAATTAAAAAAGGGTAATTTCTTTTGAGGTAACGTTCAATCGGGAAAAAGTGACCCAAAGGGAGCCTTACCTCTTAGAGAAATGCCGGGAACAAGAAAATGGAACAATGACGTTATTGCATGTAAGGTGGCTATCTTTGTTGCCACTTTGTTAACTTCAGCAATATGGTATTTGCGGGAACTAAGTCATAATGAGTAGGGGAGAGATGAGTGAACAACTTATATTGATCACTCCAAAAACATTTTTTTTTAATTATGCTGCATTGTAGCAATTTAAAAGATCAATTTGACCTTGGCAGGATGATCTGCTGTGTCAGATCTGCACTGCCATGAGAGTATGATGTTTATATGTATACTTTGTCAACAACCGCTGTAGATGTTAACGAATGGGATGAATATATCGAAAGTGAATGTGGATAATTTGTTTCAGGTAACTAGTATAAGAATAAACTGCTAAACGAAACAATTGATTGTTAATGGCAAAACAAGCTGTAAAGACAATTGAATATGTCATGTGTATGGGTTTGCGACCATTGCTTTATGTTCTACCGTCACCGATGATCAAAGATCGTGTGAAGTCTATCACGTCGATTGGATTGTAAGATGTGTGACAGAGCATTCTATATAGTAATATCCATTGAAGAAAGAAAAAAGAAGCCATTGCTTTCAGAGAATGTAGTCAAGCTAAATTGTATATGTATCAACATCCCAAGATCTGAAAAAAGAAAAGGAAAAAAAAGCTGGTAAAAACCAAAATATCTTTGAATTTGACAGCCGATGATGATCTGACCGAAATTGATGCAATTGGTGTTCCCGGAGGAGTGCCGGATAAGTGTAAGCTGGTGAATCAGATAGCTGGTTTTGAATCCACCCTGTGTTGGTGGTGTACTCTTAACAAAAATGTCGACAGGATCAACTACATCCATTACAACGTGCAGAGGCTTGGAAATTGGACCGAGGCGGGTTTCAGGGCGGTCCACTCCCAACTGGCCGCTACTTCCCTCATGGCTTTCCAGAACCAAATGGCCCTTGACATGCTACTCTCAAAAGAGGGTGGTGTCTGCGCCATGTTTGGTGAGCAATGCTGCACATTTATTCCAAATGGTACTGCCGCTGATGGAAGCCTGTCCCAGGCCCTTGAGGGCCTGAGGACCTTGAATGGGAAAATGAAGGAACACAGTGGAGTGAACACGGAGGTTTGGAACGACTGGCTAAACGTGTTCGGAAAGTACCGTACCCTGGTGTCCTCGGTCCTAGTCTCCCTTGCCGTTTTTTCTGCTGTTTTGACCTTGTGTGGATGTTGTTGTATTCCGTGTCTACGGTCTCTAATTAACAGGTTAATTACAACTGCTATCTCTCCAGCAGCTGAGACTTTTCCGTTGCTCCAAGGGGAAGACTTTGCGACTGACGAGGGTTGTCGCTCTGGCGATGGCCCCATCTGTGAAGCTCCTGTGGTAAACCTGTCCGATTTGTTTCCCGACTCTGACATTGATTATTAAGGTTCGATCTCCTCCCGGGTTTAGATTTGTTCTTATGAATTGTGATCCTACGGCTGAAAATCTTTTTGAGATGGCCACTTTTAGGTGATAAGATGGTCTCTGAGAACTTATGATAAACAGGAGGAAATTGTTAGAAAAATGTATATATATGTTATCATGCGTTCTCTACTCAATGCCTTACTGCAATATTACTGCAATATATGCTTGCTGTTTGGCCTTGCTGTTTTTATGATGTACCACAGAAGGACAGTTCCTTTCTAACAAAGACCACTTTGTTAGACAACATGCCTCATTGCTGTCCTGCACCCCAGATGAACCTCCAAGTGACCATTAAAGTCAGGGTTTTCCTAACTATCTTTATCGTAGGATTAGGTTGGAATGTATATAACCAGTAATAAATAACTTAGCTTGTTGCATCCTACACAATGTCGTAAAACTTCCCTTGCTATGTTTTAACTAGAGGTCAAAGGGTTTTTCTTCTGTATCCAGTCCACTCAAACTCCTCTTCCCAGATGTTCTTATCAGTATGTAAACACCTAGTGTCTCACACTGTGGGTAGGGCAAATCCAAATAAAAAGAGCGGGAGTGCCTACAGATTTTTAGTGTGTGTAGAGATTGTCTCAAGCTATCTGTACTGCACTCCTCGCGAGAAAAGACTTAATATTCTGTCTCACTTGTGGTTTGTTTGCTGTTGCTCTTCTATTCACTTATTCAGTCAGCGAAATAAACCTGACAATGATCGTCACACACGCAGGGAGGCAATGGGTCCCATTTTTATAGTCTTTGGTATGGTCTTAACTAGGCTGGATGTAATCTTTTTTGTTGGCGTTGATTTCTCCGACTGCCCATAAACGCACCACCGCGCTCCGTGCGCGCACGGGAAAGAGGCGTGCGGACGTGAAAAAGGCGGCTCTGTATGGGAGAGACGTTGAAGAGGAATAAAAACACCCTTGGAAACCAAAACTTGGTGATTTCAAGTTTCATTTCGAGGGACATTTGTCACGTCTCGTCCCCAGTTTTGCTATGTGTCTAGGTTGCCATAGTTTCTGTTCGCGTCGCCCCTCTCTTCCTGTGTCACCTCAATCGATGTAACGTGTTTTGTATTTAAGTCCTGTCTGCCCCTCGCTCACCGTCGGATCATTGCATGTGTTACTGTCATGATGTCTGTTTGCTTTCTGTTCCTGTCTTTGGTAATGTCACCCTGTCTTTTTGTTCCACGACTTTGTCGGTCAGTCCTGTTGTTGGTTTTGTTTTCTAAAAAAAAAAAAAAAAAAAAAATTAAAAAAAAAAAATCAAAAATTTTTTGTACCCATGTATAATGCGCACCCCAGATTTTAGGACAATAAATTCGTTAAATTTTGCGCACTATACACGGAAAAAAACGGTAATATTCAGGAGACAAGGTTCAAATCAGGCAATATATGATCAATAACATTATTGGAATTGTTCTTTTTTTTTTTTTTTTGCAGATTAAAAAGAATGGCAACATTTTTTATTTTTTCACAAGTGGATTTAAATGGCCGATGAGGGGCATTGAACTCCAACATGTCAAGTGCTGCAATGTTCCAACTGCAGACAGAATAATAGAAAATATGAACTGTTTTTGTCTTTCAGACATTAACCCGCTCAATTATTCTCCAAAGAATAACGTAAAGCTCGAAACTAGCATCAAATAAAGTTGATCAGAGCTTGGCGCGGGTGAGAGGCGCCGCCGTGTGGTCACATAAGCAAACTACATGTTAAGATAAAAATAAAGTACAGTGCCGCACTGCACTATAGTGCAATAAAATTAAGTAAAATAAAACAAATGTAACTTAAAATGTAAAACCTGAACACATGATAAAAGCTAACTAAACCCAAACGTTGAGTTTGAGTCTTAAGTTCGAACTGGTACGTCTTCTTGAAATGACCTTAATACCTTCGTTTTGACGTCTTGCAGTAGCCGCAATGTTACACAGTTGCTAAATTCGAAAAATAGGACAAAAATGAATTCAATGATCGCTTGGGTGTAGAAATGAAACATTGCCGAAGCAGGAGTAAAACAACTCTGATAGAAAGCAAGTAAAAGTGTCAAACAGCTTAAAGATATAAAGAAAAGCGTTTGCAAAGAGTCTAAACCATATGTGTGTCAAACTCAAGGCCCGCGAGATCATTTTATATTATTGTTACTAATGGCCCGACGATATGAAGCGATGATAACACAATAAACTACAGATCCCATAATGCAGTGCTTTCGCTGCCTTGCTGAGCGTTTTTCCGCGGCAATCAGGACAAGTGCTTGTTGCTGCGTTATTGCGAAGCTAGCCCCTCATGATGCCGAAGAGAAAAGTTGATTCTGAAAACAAAGCCTTTAAAAAGGTTGAGTATATGTTTACTGACATTGCCGGTAAGCCCGTTTGTCTCATGTGTGGCGCTAATGTGGCTGTATTGAAAGATTTTAATCTAAGACGGCACTATGAAACAAAACATCTGGATAACCTGAAAGACCTGAATGCAGAGCAGAATGACAGAAGGTAGAAGAGTTAAAGAAAAGGTAAAGAAGAAGCTGATATTCCAGCAGACGTTTTTCACCCGTTCAAAATCACAAAGTGAAGCTGCTGTGAAAGCGAATTTTATCGTGGCAGAGGAGATCGCCAAAGCAGGTTGTTATTGCTGAAAAGCACAAATTGGTGGAGAAGAAAGATCTCAGCAACCTCGACGATAGGGGTGTAAATCGCGGGTTTTGTCACGATACGATATAATATCGATATAAAGAACTACGATACGATATTTGCCGATATCTTAAAGCCTGCTGCGATTCATTCACGATATATCGCGATATAGTCCTCTACGATCGATGTATACATTTTTTTTAATAAAAACTATAGAACAATATCCTGATTTATAACAATTCATACGCAAAATCAACAAGGTACTGCAAACTCTTTATTTAGGAAATTACAAGAGTATTGTAGTATACAAATTGCTTACTTTAACACTGAAC
Source organism: Syngnathus typhle (assembly GCF_033458585.1). Lineage (NCBI taxonomy): Eukaryota > Metazoa > Chordata > Actinopteri > Syngnathiformes > Syngnathidae > Syngnathus > Syngnathus typhle. Next base: position 55,548 of record NW_026871988.1, on the reverse strand, counting down.
TTTGATGTCGTGTTTTTTCTTTAAATGTGCGGCGAGATTTGTGCTCCCTGAATATTTGATCACCGCATGGCAGGATTTACAAACTGCACGTGTCTTGTTCGTTGAGCCATCTTTTCTTTGGAATCCAAAGTGCTTCCAAACGAATGACTTGAAGCCTAAAGGGGAGCCAATTTCCTCGTCTTTTTGGACACTAGCCATAGCACCAGCCCAGGAGCCGCGTACTAGTTGTCGACTCCCCTTTCACGTGCAGCAACGCCGCGCACTGCTCCAGGGCTCGAAACTAACGATTGCCCGATTGCCCGGGGCAAGTAGCGATGGCAGACGGGCAAGTAGAATTTTTTCCTCACTTGCCCGAACTTGCCCTGCCATAATACCATGTTTTCAAGCTGTAAAAAGACGATTTTGTGCATAATTTCTCGCAACTTCTGCCGCTTCTGGTCCGACATTTTGTTTTCTAGGGAGCGGTTAGTTTCTCGTGTAAGTCTGCAATACATTGATAACGGCAAAGCGCTTCGTAATTAAATGCATGCTCTCTCACCCGTCCCTGGCTCTTCTGCGCCTGCGCACCAGCAGAGCTTGTTTCCGGTTGGCGGATACGAAGGCATATGAAGGCAAAACTTATAGTGTTGTCTTTTTTATTGCAAAAATGTGTCGGGCAAGTAAAAATCCACTCCAAAAAAATTCGGGCAAGTAAAATTTTGTTTCGGGCAAGTAAAATTTTCTCCAACTTGCCCGAGGGCAACTTGGGCAAAAAATAAGCTTCGAGCCCTGTGCTCTCTGCTCCCGGAAAGAGGAAGCAAGCAACAATGAACTGGATTTCAAAATAAAGTCGCGTCTAATGTCCGAGGTCAAACACGGCGATATAAATCGATGTTTACCTTTAGCATCGATGCCAATAAATCGTAGAGCATTATATGGATTAATCGATGTGTATCGATGTATCGTTACACCCCTACTCAACGACCGTCTGCAGCTGGAGGTGAGCAAGCTGAGGGAGGAAACTCCACACAGGTAGGGCCAGAGGTGGAATCGAACCAGCACCCACCTAACTGTGAGGCGGACGTGCTACCCAGTGCCCCACCGAGCCGCCCTTAGGATCCATCCGTTGCATAGTTTCTTTGAACCATTGCAAAGAGTGAGTTGTTTTTTTTTATGTGTATTTACAAAGGAACCTTTGTTTGACTTTGAAGAAACCTCTATGCAGTTTCTTTGATAAGTGCAATCAGGCATTGGTGTAATGCATGACACTGAGTCTTTCCTGGATCAGCAGAAGCAAGCTCGAGACGGCGACCCCAGAAAACATTCCTCAAGGTGCAAACAACGCCCTCTCCCAGGAGGTGGAAGATCTCCGCAAGCTCAACGACCTTCCGGGCATTTACGTCGACAACGCCCGTTCCCGGGAAGTGGGGAACGCCGGCTTGCTTTTGCGCATCACTGAATCCGAAACAGAGGTGTCCCGGCAGCTGACGGGCCTGAAGGCCGTTTTCGAGACGGAGCTGGCGGATGCCCGTGCGACTCTGGACTCTGAGGCCAAAGAGCGTGCACGTCTGGAGCTGGAGGTGAGCAAGCTGAGGGAGGAAATCAAGGAGCTGAAAGCAAGGTGAGGCCCGGCCATTTTATCAAAAATATGCCAACAACAAAATGGATGCTGGATATTAGTGCTGACATAATTGCTTTGCTGCTGGGGCCACACCCCAAGGAAAATCCTCCTCGTGACTAATTGCAGCTCAACATTGGACTTCCAGTTAACCATCCCATAGTCCAGGGGCGGGCAAACTTTTTGACTTGCGGGCCGAATTGGGTTCTAAATTTTGACCGGGGGGCCGAACCAGGAGCAGATGGATGTAGTGTTTGTGTGTAAAGGTCATATAAATGACATGTAAAGGTCATTGCATAAAAGCTTTTTACTTTTAGCATGGATTTTTTGAAAACAAATGCATTTATTAACAGCATTAAAAAAATATTTCACCAAAAAACTACTATCAGTGATTCTTATTAAATACGACATTGTTATGATGTATAACATTTTCCATCACTTCAGCGCCTGCAGGTCAGATTTATGAAATATGTTTATCTAATGAGGCAACATCACATCCAACGGCAAACATTCTGACCAAATACATCATCTTGAAGAATCAGTGAAAGAATACATCTAAATAAAGAAATCAATAGTATTGTTGGTTTCCCTTTTTTGCCAGTGCATCATAGTCTGGAGTAAAATTTGTTGTGGTAATTCTTAGGATAGAGCCGAGGTGTCGGTCCGTTAACCTAGATCTGTGACTGGCTTTGTTGACGTTCATGTGGCTGAACGTCACGTCGCGTACGTCGAGCCAAATTGGCCACTCTCTTTTAAACACTCGGCACTGTGTCCACCTTGCTTTTTCTTGGGCGACTCATTTTAATAGAAGGATTCCAGGGGAAGGTTTGTGGGTGGCTTTAGCGTAAAACTGTATCTGAAAACAGCACGCGAATTACGAGAATATTGACGTCACAGCCTACACTCAAAATTCGGCACTGATAGATGAAATGACTACGTACTACTGAGTACGCACATGTACTTGAGAGTGTGCACCGAGCTTTCTGACGGCTCCCGGGAGTAAATGCGCGGGCGGGCGGGCGCTTTCCCATCTACTGGGGAAACATAGTAATTGTAGGGAAAATGACCCCCCCAAACATTTATAATACACTTTATTCAGGTTTGGCGGGCCGGATTAAACGGCCCCGTGGGCCGGATGTGGCCCGCGGGCCGTAGTTTGCCCATGTCTGCCATAGTCGCATATCAACATAAATAGCACATTTGACTGCGTCCATCCATTTTCCATATTCCCAGTTTATTACACGATTATCATCACTATCGCTTATTTTTAATTCATGAGAATAAAGCTGAGTCATTCTCACGTCTCACGTAGGAGTTGCGCAAGGTCAAACGCCGGCACGAGTCTCGCATGGTGGAGTTTGAAAACGCCCCCCAGGAAGATTATGAAAGTAAACTGCCCGAAGCCTTGATGAAGATGCGAAGCCAGCATGAACTTCAAATTAAACTCTACCTTCAAAAAGAGGTAACCATTTATCATTTGGACCTTAGAATCTGTCTCAGCTGCAAAAGTTTAAAAAGTCTGTGTTGACACTAGCTTGCAGCCCGTGATGCAAAAGTGAAAGATCTGGACGAGGCTCTGTCTCCAAAGAGGGGACACCATGCGTAGCCTCCTCAGGGAGAAAGACCGAGAAATGGCCGACATGTGGGAGCGGATGCACCAGCAGCTGGATGAGTATCAGGAGCTAATGGAGTTGGAAAACGCCCCCCAGGAAGATTATGTAAGCAAACGGATGAATTCTGCAGCAAACTTGAATACGATGGGAGCAGAAGATCCAATCTGGAGCTTCACCTGCCAGTTCCCCAAATTCTGATCCTAATACCGTTTTTTTCCGTGTATAGTGCGCCCCCATGTATAGTACGCACCCCTAAAAATGGCATGCTGATGCTGGAAAACAGCTTGTACCCATGTATAATACGCACCCAATTTTTATGAATTCTTAAAAAAAAAGAATTTTTTTTTTTTTTTTTTTTTTTTTTTAAGTCCCAATGATCGTCACACACGCAGGGAGGCAATGGGTCCCATTTTTATAGTCTTTGGTATGGTCTTAACTAGGCTGGATGTAAATTTTTTTGTTGGCGTTGATTTCTCCGACTGCCCATAAACGCACCACCGCGCTCCGTGCGCATGGAGCGTGTTTGAAGTGAACAGCAGAGAAGAAAGGAACAAGGCAAAGTGTTGTGAAATAAAATATTACCTGTAATACGGATTTAGGTAGAGAACCGAACTCTCGCTCTTTATATAGCTGACGTGTCTTGCTCATCCGTTCTGCGCATCTGTAATGGCGGCCTCCGTATGATATCCGGTTTGCGTGTGTGCGAGAGCGAGAGAGAGCGAGAGCGCGCGAGAGAACGCTCAACCGTAGCGCGCCGCCGACCGCCCAACTGCACCGGGCTGGTCGATTATTGTGACAGAGCCGTCGCTGAAATTTAGAAGATATTTTTAAAGTCCTGATGTACTTTCTAAAATTTAAGTGGACCTCAGTGCGCACTGCGCAGGGAGCTTAATTTGGTGCGGTCGCGCAACCGCAGCGCGCCGGGCGCTCACTGTCGCATTGCTTAAAGAGCGCCTTTGTGTTTCAGGATGAACAGCAGAGACCAAAGGAACAAGGCAAAGTGTTGTGAAATAAAATATTACCTGTAATACGCATTTTGTTATTTGCTGATTGAAACTGCTAATTAAACTGTGAATTGAAACTAATAGGAAGAAAACAACTCTCGCTCTTTATATAGCTGACGTGTCTTGCGCATCCGTTCTGTGCATTTTATTTCACAACACTTTGCCTTTCTTCTCTGCTGTTCACTTCAAACACGCTCCATGCGACCGCAATGCTCTCGTATCAGACGCTTGCTCGATCACCTGCTCGTTTGCTGTCCCGTGCGCGCACGAAGCGCGGTGGTGCGTTTACGGGCAGTCGGAGAAATCAACGCCAACAAAAAAAATTACATCCAGCCTAGTTAAGACCATACCAAAGACTATAAAAATGGGACCCATTGCCTCCCTGCGTGTGTGACGATCATTGGGACTTAAAAAAAAAAAATTAAAAAAAAAAATTAATTTTTTTTTTTTTGTACCCATGTATAATGCGCACCCCAGATTTTAGGACAATAAATTAGTTAAATTTTGCGCACTATACACGGAAAAGAACGGTAGTTGAAATTGATCTCAACAGGTTAGTCGTTACTGGAAAATGTGCAAATTTCGTAAGATGTTCCCCTGTGACACATCCACTGACCTCATCAACTGTATTGCGGAGTCTGACATATTTGCCGTACGAGTCCACCTCATCCAGAGTGACCTGCTGCTCATCCACAGTGACCTGCTGCTCATCCACAGTGACCTGCTGGGCGATTTTAGGACGAGGCACATTGCATCCGCCCAAGCTCAAACCCTCGCTGTCCTTCGGACGTTTCCTCTATTTGCTGGCCGACATGGTTTGGCGTACCCTCGGGACAAACGTGGAGACATTATTTGCTATGAGAGGAAACGTTGTGGTATGTTCTAAAGCTGTAAAAAGACCTCTCCTCCTTGTTCTGGGTCCGCTCCCTCTCTGTAGACAGAGCCTCCTCCAGATCTTTCACTTTTTGGCCGGCTTCCAACTCCACCATGCGAGACTCGTGCTGGCTTTGGACCATGCGCAAGTCCTACGTGAGACGTGAGAATGACTCAGCTTTATTTTCATTAATTAAATAAGCGATAGTGATGGTAATTACCGACCGCGGAATGCAGCTTCTTTTCAAACTCCAGCTCATCTTTAAGGATTTGAATGTGATGCGACTTCCTGAGCAAAAACAATATTAAACCCTCGACGCAGTCAAATGCGCTATTTATATTGATGTGCGACTATGGGATGGTTAACTGAAAGTCCAATTGAGCTGCAATTAGTCACGAGGAGGATTTTCCTTGGGGTGTGGCCCCAGCAGCAAAGCAATTATGTCAGCACTAATATCCACTATCCATTTTGTTGTTGGCATATTTTTGATAAAATGGCCGGGCGGGCCTCACCTTGCTTCCAGCTCGTCAAAATCAATCTTCAGCTTGGACAACTTCACCTGCAGACGTTCACGCTCTGTGGCCTCTGAGTCCAGAGCCGCACGGGCTTTCGCCAGATTGGATTCTTTCTTCGTGTCCCTGAGATGACAGATATACACATAAACTGAGAATATGGAAAATTTCGGGCAGTCGGAGAAATCAGCGTGAACAAACAAATACATACAGCCGAGTTAAAAAAACACCAGAACAATCAAGTCGAGTCAAGTTTATTTGTATAGCCCTAAATCACAAGCAGTCTCAAAGGGCTTCACATAGACAGAAATTGACAATTATTCTCAAAGCATCCCCTGATCTTAAGCTCCCAAAAGGGCAAGGAAAAACTTAAAAACCCCTACCAGGGGAAAATGAGAAACCTTGAGAAGGGACCACAGATGGAAGGATCCCCCTTTCAGGATCACCAGGTTGAAATGGATGCAGAGAGGGCACAAATGATACAACATGAAAATCAATTAAATAAAAAGTGGATGTCCATGTCATAGCAGAGGGCTGCCGAAGGAGCCCTCAATTGTCCTGGCAGTGTCTTCGAGGAGGTTGAGCTGCAGTTCCCCCATCCTGAATTGGCCCACGAGAATCCAGAAAGCCGCTGTCAGCATGGGTGCCACCTAACCACCTCCCCGGCCGGGGAGGGGGGAGGGAGGGGCTGGAGAGGGAGAGAAAACAAACTCCAGCCGAATCGGCCACTACAGGTTAGTTAAAGGCCATGTCATAGAAATGTGTCTTTAAACGTGTCTTAAATGTTTCTACTGAGGTAGCAGTCCTAATATCCATTGGTAGGGCATTCCAAAGCTCTGGAGCCCGAATAGAAAATGCTCTAGAGCCTGCAGACATTTTCTTGGCCCTCGGTGTCGCTAAAAGGGTAGCGTTTTGCGAACGAAGGTTACGAGACGAAACATAAGGAACAACTAGGTCGACGAGATATGAAGGCGCTAAGCCATGCAGCGATTTATAGGTTAGTAGAAGAACCTTGAAGTCACATCTTAAATGGACCGGGAGCCAATGTAAGTTGGCTAGTATTATCACCATGACAATTGCGAACACACAGAAAGAAAATAAATAACTGGAACATCACTCAAACACCGGTGATCCCATCGTGAGTCCCACATATGGGATGGTTAACTGAAAGTCCAATTGAGCTGCAATTAGTCACGAGGAGGATTTTCCTTGGGGTGTGGCCCCAGCAGCAAAGCAATTGTGTCAGCACTAATATCCACTATCCATTTTGTTGTTGGCATATTTTTGATAAAATGGCCGGGCGGGCCTCACCTTGCTTCTAGCTCGTCAAAATCAATCTTCAGCTTGGACAACTTCACCTGCAGACGTTCACGCTCTGTGGCCTCTGAGTCCAGAGCCGCACGGGCTTTCGCCAGATCGGATTCTTTCTTCGTGTCCCTGAGATGACAGATATACACATAAACTGAGAATATGGAAAATTTCGGGCAGTCGGAGAAATCAGCGTGAACAAACAAATACATACAGCCGAGTTAAAAAAACACCAGAACAATCACCATGACAATTGCGAACACACAGAAAGAAAATAAATAACTGGAACATGACTCAAACACCGGTGATCCCAACATCACCACAACAAATTCAATGTCGGTCACACCCTGAACGTATTTCTTTTCCTGGGCCGCGATGTGACTTTTGACACAAATACCTACGCCGCCACCACGTTTTGTAGCCAAGTCAGGACAGTTTGTGTAAGAATCACTTCGGTTCCTGCAAAACATCGTGTAGCCTTCCAAGCAAGCACGTCCATCGGCCACTGATCCTTGGAGGTGTGTCTCTGTGAAGCACAAAACATCAGCGAAAAGCAGTTCGTGATGAGACACGATATCTTGCACGTGACAAGACAGCCCTTCGGTGTTATGATGGACGACAACCAGGTGATTTGCCCGATCTACCGACGGCATCACGTGAAGGAGGGGCATGACGCTCTCCAAAGAATCCTCTGCCATCTCAGCAAGAGCAGCAGTGATTTGTGGATTTGCATGAAGCCTTCTCTCATCCATATGCAGAATATGCAGACCACTGAGCGAAGTCACTCTACTCAGAGCTACGTACCCCATGCCGTGTTCGAAAACACCTTTCAGCGAAACTGCAGCCTGTGACGTTGTCATGCCTTGTACCTTGTGGATCGTGCAGGCAAAAGCAAGCTTGATGGGAAACTGTCGGCGCGTCACTCCAGCCTTGTTCAGCTTCTCCTCCAGTCTGTCAATGTACACGGGGTTAGCAGCACGCGCTGTGTTACTCACATGATCGAGTTCCAACCCAAGTTTCTGGACACGGGCTTCATTTGGATAGTTCACCAATTTGACAACTTTTGCAAACATCCCGTTGCACAGACCTGATTGAACATCAACGTTCCGTGTGATCATAACACGAGCACCCAAGGCAACTTTGATTGAGTCTGGTAGCTCATTCTTAGCGCCTTGCACAGGGGAAGCTTGCCTTGCCATTCTGCCAGTTCCTTTGTCTTTCTTGTAGTCATCCGCGTCAATCTGCACAATGTCCTTATGAAACAGTTCCAGCATCGCAGAGTTATGGCCATCCACCTGTTTATTGGTGGCAAAAACATGCAGAATATGCTTTGGACACATTTCTGGGGAAGTGTACCTCGTGGCAAGGAGAGCTCTGTCCATGTCCGACAGTTCATCTGACTTTTCTTTGACGCGGAGTCGGTTCAGCAGTTCGGCAAAGGCGACATCGTCTTTCTGCCTCATGATGGCGGTGAGCGTGATCTTTTTGAAGTCGTCACGCCAGTGGTCCAGCCGCGTAGGATCGTACACGCACAGAGGTTTGGACTGTCTCGCGGGAGGGAGCTGAAAGAAATCTCCAACAGCAAGAACAGACATGCCACCGAAAGGTAAATTAATTCCTTTGATTTGTTTCAACCTGGCATTCACGTAGGCAAAGAGGTCTTTCGACACCATGGAAATCTCATCGATGATGAGTATTTCGGCGATGGACAGCTCGGCTCTGACTTCGTCCAGTTTATTGCCCAGCCCGTGGTACGGGGGTTTGAGACTTCTCGGCAGTTTGAGTAGACAATGCAACGTTGCCCCGGAAATGTTGAACGCCGCCGTGCCAGTGAAAGCTGCGAGAACAACCGTTTGCTTGGAAATGTCGGCCTCCTCAGCCAGTCGTGGTAGTCTCTGCAGTATTTTGGTAGCCTCTGCGTGGATACACTTGATCAGATGCGATTTGCCGGTCCCGGCGCCACCGTTGATGTGGTAGAAGAACTGCTCAATGGGCTTTGAGCTACACACACGTTTTATGCACCAATCTCTGACCTTGTAGAAGACGGACGCTTGCTTTTGGTTCAGGTTACGATACATGTCGCGTAACACTGCGGGATCGATGGCTGCAGCCTCTGTCACGATGGACATTTGCGTTGTTTTGGACCTGACGTTATAGTCCGGGACATTTTCCTCCACGTTGTCGTTCGGTTCATCTCTCGCGTTCATTTCCTCAACGCATTCGAGTCTTTGCAACTCACTCTCGGGAGCCAGGTGGCACCATTCGTTTATGACGAGCCCACTCTCCTCCACCTCTTGGATGGCGTTGTCAATGTCTCGACTGTATTTCTCATACCTTTCTCTGTTCCTTCTGACAATTTGGCACACGCGCTCCACAGAGTCGTTATACGGTAACTGTACACAGGCGTTATCATGAAACAACTGATAGGAAGGACAACGTTCAGATTTTAATTGGCAATCAGCACGATGAGGCAGGTACAGCTTGAGCAAGGAGCAGTAATATTCCTCCGGATTCTTTTGTTCAGAGTATTTGCAGTATTTGATGACCGCATGTTTTTCTGTTCTTTTCTGGACAAAGCCCATGTCGTTCAGCAGAGGCAAAACATTCTTACCTTTGGCTTGTTTGCCATAAACAATTCTGCACATTGATGCAAAATCAGCCAAGCACATGACTTCAAATTCCTCTGTTTGAGGTCTGGATTTGTATTTTTCCGGCAGGCCAGTCATCCACACTTCATGAGATTCCTGCGTTTTGCCCTCAAGGAGCGAGAGAGGATAACTCATTTTCAGCGCATTGTCACTCGTTTGTACAAATACCACCACCATGCGGGAGGACTGTTTCATATGCAAGCCGCACGCACGTGCGACGCATTCCTGAGCACTCACTTCTCTTTTCTTGGAGTACGCTTGCATAATTTGCTTCATTTCATCGCTCTCGTTGACATTTGCGCAGCGGGAGTTTTCAATGACAAATTTCAGGTATTGGCTCAGACCGTGTTCAGCCTTGCTGATGTAGCTGCAGATGTATGCGATGCAAGAGTAGGCATTCAGGATGTATCGGATGTCCAGGTTTCCATCCCAGGCAAGAAGCAAATGGCGGTTGTAGTTGTTGACCCAGCAGTCTTTCGGTTCTCGCTTAAGCACGACAGAACTCGACGAGGCCGTCATGCGCAAACAGTTCATGTACTCGTCACCGGTGAGCTTACATTTAGCCACTAGCTGAGGCAAAGTCAGGGATGCCGTTTCAGGCTCATTCAGCAGATTTAGCACGGGAACAAGCTTGGCATTCGACGCCAACCGATCGTCATTGCGTTGATCTCGATTGTCGTCGTCGACGGGCGCAGGTCTGACGATCATTGTTTCATCGCACGGTTGTTTGGGGAATCCAAAGCGGCAATTTGCACCTTGGTGTTTGACGCACGATTTGGAGTGACTTTTGCTGTGCATCTGAACCTCTGTGACCTTTTTGTACAATTCCGGTTCCTTCTGCGGGTCCGGCAGCTCGGCCGAGATGTAGCGAGACACAAAATGACAGATGGCTCCATCCGTGGCTTCCTCAAATACAGGGGCACCTCGAACCCATATGAGGCAATGAATGTGAGGACTTCCTCTGTGTTGAAACTCCAGTCGGTAAAAGTAGTCGACGACCTCACCAATCGGTTGCGCCGGAGAGAGGATCAAATCTCTGAACAGAGCTTCCACACGCTTGTCAAACATGCGCATCGTCGTCACAGGATTGCTGCGTAGGATCTCACACTTGGTAGCCCAGTCAAGTTGGGCGAAATTCACTACTTCACCTTGTTGCGCTTTGATGGCGGTGATGACCTCTTCCCAACGCATTTCGGCAGCAGAAAATGTGCAAAAGAACGTGGGTGTGCCCAGCTGCCGGATCATAGCAAAAAGATCTTTGGTGGTTTTCTCCCAATAGGCCGGCGTACCTCTCAGCGGTGTCATGAATCGGACAGCATCTTTGCTGCGCACCAGTTTCTCAACTTCACGTTTGTCCTGAAGCATGGCATTGTTTATCCTTCGACCATCCCTGGTAAAAGGCTTACCTTTGCGCAGCTGTATTGTCATGCTCGACGTTGCCTGGTAAATTTCAGTCACAAACTGGGCAAAGAACAAGTAGTTGGTATCTCGAGCAAAGCGTTCATCCACGCAACACAGACGGGTTTTGAAATATTTGCTTGGTGTGAGTTTTATTGCTCTCTCTTCATCGAGGGTGTTGTGACCAGTGGGAAACTGCACCGGAAAAGCCATGGCCTCAAGCTTGGGAGTCTTGAAAAAACTTACTGGGTTGTTTCTTTCTGCAGAAGCAACACAATAAATGCCCTCTGTAAAACTCATAATTTCCTCTGCCACATCATTGGGTTGGAGACATGATTCAAGTATCACTCCACCATTTGGTTGATCACCGTCTTCCGAATTTTCTTGTTGCTGTTTGTTACCACTGTTGTCATGTTGAGAGTCACTGTTCATCCCACACAGAGCATCACTTTCAAATCTGTACATCTCCTCCAGAGCTTCCTCATTGTACTCACTGTCGCTCATTTGCGCTTCATCGGAGCTGCTCTCATCGTCAGTGAGGGTTGGGTCGCAAAGGTCCGCATCGTCGCGAATGGTTATGTCTCTGTACTGTGGATGGACTTGTTTCAGTTTCATCAGAGCGCTCATTAGCTTAGACCAAGTGACAGTTTGAAAAAACTGATGGCCTTTGTAGCAAAGCCGTCTCTTCAGTTTCACTCTCAACATCTGTGACTTACTTCTTAGTCTGGGCAAGACATTGACCGTCTCTTGTACTTCCGATGGCACGCACACCACATTTCCACGAATGGCTCGTTGTTGACCTTTGGGAAGAGGTACAATTTTGGCAAATGATATGCATTTGGAAATGAGGTGTCTCTCCAGTATGTTCAATCCACACAGTTCCTTTGGAATATCAGAGAGTGTGAGATTGTTCGCAACAGCAAGTGCAGGCATTTTACCATCTTTGAGGTGACTATAGCAAGTGTGACATATTCACTCCAGTTTTCTTTCAGCTGGTACGCTGCACGAGGCCTGACATTCATCATCACAGATATGGACAAATTGTCCCGTGAGACAACTTGCAACAACATGTCTGTTTTTCTTATAAAATTTACGTTGACAAGCGCGTACTTGGTTCGGAAACAATGCTCTGTGGCAAACAGTGCAGACAAATGTGGGGCCATTCTTAATTTGGGCTTTGAATACCTCAACAGCTTTCATGAGCACACAGTCATTTCGCTCCCTACATAGTCGGTTTATGACTTAGTATTTTTTCAAAAGCGTACTTACTCTGCGCATTGTTTTGGTCTTCAGTGAATCAGATTTTTTTGCCATTATGCGCCTCATGATTTCCTGATGTTTTAATCGGAATTCAGGGTTGTTTAAATAACGGCGTGTCATGTAAGAGCGCTGCCTGTTTCGAAACCCAACATCGTCACGGTAACGTTCTGTGATGTAAGCGCGTCGTCTCATCGTAAAACACTCATCTGTCCTATAACGACGTGAGAAACGGGAAAGGTTTTTCTTCTTAAACTCATGATCCGTCTGACAACGTTGTGTAAAATAGGACTTTTGTTTGGCACAAAAACGCTTGTCCTGTTGATAACGGGTTCTAATATAACCCAATTTCCTTTGTCTTACCTCTGCAATTTGACTGTACTGTTCCCTCTCTTTAGAGTTTTTCATCATTCTCTTTAGTTCCTGTTTTTTACGTCTCACTTCCAATTTTTCTTTTAACTTTTCTTGTGCTTTTATTTGTCGTAGGAACTTTTCTCTACGAGATTTTGGAATTTTTGTCACATTTGCCAGCTGTTTACCTGAAAACCACTCCACTGTCGTTATCGGTAAATTCTTGGTGGTGACGTTCACCTGAACACCGTCTAGTGTCGCTCGTCTCAACACATGAGACAATCTCAGCAACAGGTCTGCTTGCGGCAACACTGATTTGCGTCATCCACTGCTTCTGTGTCAGCGTTTTCTCTCGTGTGTCTGTCTGTGCATTAAAACTGAGAGATGAATAGAATTCAAGTCGACGTTGCAATGTGATCAACTGCAATTTTCAAAACCGCAAAGGCTGCAATTTGAAAAAGAAAATGTGCGTATATTTATTTATTGAATGACTACCATTTCAGTCAAACTGTTTTCTAAGTTGTATTTGAGGTAGTGCCCTTTTTTTGTATTGAAGTTAATGTATCGCTTGTGTTTGGTAAATATGTAGAAAGAGAACCTTAAAAAAAATGGCAGATTAAGTCAAAAACAACAATGACATATGTATCGTTGGCTGTTTTTGCTTCGTTTCAGTTTACTTTGGGGTTGAAGAAGGATGACGTGCACCTGCATCAACAACCTCCACCCGAAGACCACGACGAGTTGGCCACCCGAAAGTCAATTTGGTCTGAGATATTTATTTGTTATTGTTACGACATTGTCTTGAAGTCTGTTCCATGTTTTTGTCAATAAATGTCTGACAGTAAAGCCCATAAGTGGCCTTACGATATTTCAGTTTTGCAAATATATATATATATATATATACGATGTCTTTGAATCTCAGAAAAAGAGATTTCGTAAGTTCAATCTAATAAGTGAAATTCTCAAAAGACACCTGCCAAAGTGTTATAAATCAAGTAGTTCAATTCACAAGTAAGCAAATAGTTTTATTCATGTTTTAAAAATACATTCCGTTTAAAAAATAAATATAATTATCATGCCTTCAAGTATAAAAACAATAATATGTAATAAATATCTTCTTTAAATAATTCATACGACTGTTTGCAATAAATAAGGTCTTAGATTCACAATGGCTTTTTTGAATGAGCAATAAATAGGTTATCTACAGAATAAAAAAATTAAAAAACTCAGTGCGTCATGCAAAAACAAATACATCATCAATCCGTCAGTGGGTTACGACACGTCAGTGCAGATCCAACAACTTAATTCACTTCATGTTTTGCCCAACATTTCCGACGGGCTTCAGTGGCGGACGTGACTACCGCAATAAACTAAACATGGCGAAGACCTTGGCATGTTTTCCCCTTCGCCGTTCTTTGCGCCTCAGCGCCCTCTCGCCGTCAACAATGAAGATGTAGAGCTTCCGCAGGATGTTGTGCGCCGTCATCTTTCTGTGGAAAGCATCGGGGTGGTACAGTGACCTCAATAGGCTCTCTTCCTCATTGCTACTCAGGCCTGTGACCTCTTCTGTTTTTTTCATCTGCCGGACAAGAGTAAGCAACACAATGTCAAAATAGGTATTATAGTAACAGCAAAATTCATTTCCTATCCCTAAATTGTCACACTGGCCAACCTTTTGTTTGATATTGTAGAGCAGGAGTTCAGAGTAGTGTTTGGCCTCAGACAGAATTTTACTGCCGGGATATTCCTTCTCCACGTGCTTGAGAAGAATTATGTAAGTGGACAGACCTTGGGCCAGCCTGTGCAGGCAAGCCTCCTGGAAAAAAGAATATTTAGGTCAGTTAAAAAACAAATATCTATTCAACCTACGCATAAAAGTCAAGCCGATGCTAGCAAACAATTATGGAAAGTGTCAGTGTCTGTATTTTCTCCCACCTCTGGTGGTTTTCCATTTCTGGTTCTTACCTTGCTAAAGTTGGAGCTGGGGCAGTTTGCTGGAAACTGAGGTGCTTTGTAGTGCTCCAGTAAATGAAAGTTGACATTGTTTTGGAATTCATCATCAAACTGATATTGAAATTAGTCACAAGTCAGATATGTTTTACAGCCAGGAGAAGACAATGAAGGTGCTTTCTGAATTTCCACTTACAGCTTTCTGGTGTTCTTTAGCGGTACCCAGAACCGAGTCCCAAACATGAGCAGAGGTCAGCAGGTCAGAGGGCGCCGTTTCCTCCTCACTTGAGGTGTCGCTTGATGGCAAGACGGTGGTCGCTTCTGTCAACGGAGCGCCATTGGCTCGCAGTACTAGAAAAGCCACCAAGCCCACCGCGAGAATTTGCGTGTCTAATGCGGAAGCAGAAGAAAATCATGAATGAATGGCAAAAGAGGAAGAAAATTCAGGAAACATTCATCACTGACTTACACATGTTGGGCATGTTGCGTCGAGATTACTCTTGCCTTGACCGCCTGCTCTCGTGGAACATGTCTTGACTTCTCATTGCACAGCCGTTATATATTCTACTGACCGCAGGGATTTCCGAATACCTTCCGGTTTCAATTATATACTGATGAAACCGATATCACACTCTTTTTTTTTGGTGCATACAGCAGAATGCAATTACACAGAATGAAAAAAGACGAATTTAATCATTTTTAAAGAACAACAACTTTATTTCAATTATTTCAATTAAATTTCACAACAGGTCGGAGCAGATTTTATTTAAAAAAAGCCCATTTAATTGTATTGTTATACAATATTTTTATAATGTGACCATGTCAAAAGTCAAAGTCTGCTTTATTGTCAATCCCTTCATATGTCAAGACACACAAGAAACCGAAATTCCATTTCCTCTATCCCACGGTGGAAGTGGAATTTCCATCATCATCTTCCAAACGTGCGCCAGTGGCTTTGCTCATCCTTATTTCCTGGAAGAAAAACGGGCGTCAAAAGAGAAATATTGCTTCTTGTCGCTTGAAAGATGTGTCACCTCTCCGTTGGCGTTGATCAAGGTAAAGTGGACCTGGCCTACGGGTCCCCAGTTGGACTGTGTCTCCCAGACTAGATCAGAGGGAGGATTGTGGTTTCGGCCAGCGTCAGCCGCCCAGATCTGATGCATGTAAAGGTCATTGAAATATTGAGCACCTTGTATCTGAGATCTTCCAGATAAGATTGATTACCGTGACACTCTCGTGGGCCTTCAGGATGAATTCTGCGGCAAACTTGAATACGATGGGAGCAGAAGATCCAATCTGGAGCTTCACCTGCCAGTTCCCCAAATTCTGATCCTAATAGTTGAAATTGATCTCAACAGGTTAGTCGTTACTGGAAAATGTGCAAATTTCGTAAGATGTTCCCCTGTGACACATCCACTGACCTCATCAACTGTATTGCGGAGTCTGACATATTTGCCGTACGAGTCCACCTCATCCAGAGTGACCTGCTGCTCATCCACAGTGACCTGCTGCTCATCCACAGTGACCTGCTGGGCGATTTTAGGACGAGGCACATTGCATCCGCCCGAGCTCAAACCCTCGCTGTCCTTCGGACGTTTCCTCTTTTTGCTGGCCGACATGGTTTGGCGTACCCTGGGGACAAACGTGGAGACATTAATTGCAATGAGAGGAAACGTTGTGGTATGTTCTAAAGCTGTAAAAAGACCTCTCCTCCTTGTTCTGGGTCCGCTCCCTCTCTGTAGACAGAGCCTCCTCCAGATCTTTCACTTTTTGGCCGGCTTCCAACTCCACCATGCGAGACTCGTGCTGGCTTTGGACCATGCGCAAGTCCTACGTGAGACGTGAGAATGACTCAGCTTTATTTTCATTAATTAAATAAGCGATAGTGATGGTAATTACCGACCGCGGAATGCAGCTTCTTTTCAAACTCCAGCTCATCTTTAAGGATTTGAATGTGATGCGACTTCCTGAGCAAAAACAGTATTAAACCCTCGACGCAGTCAAATGCGCTATTTATATTGATGTGCGACTATGGGATGGTTAACTGAAAGTCCAATTGAGCTGCAATTAGTCACGAGGAGGATTTTCCTTGGGGTGTGGCCCCAGCAGCAAAGCAATTGTGTCAGCACTAATATCCACGATCCATTTTGTTGTTGGCATATTTTTGATAAAATGGCCGGGCGGGCCTCACCTTGCTTCCAGCTCGTCAAAATCAATCTTCAGCTTGGACAACTTCACCTGCAGACGTTCACGCTCTGTGGCCTCTGAGTCCAGAGCCGCACGGGCTTTCGCCAGATTGGATTCTTTCTTCGTGTCCCTGTGATGACAGATATACACATAAACTGAGAATATGGAAAATTTCGGGCAGTCGGAGAAATCAGCGTGAACAAACAAATACATACAGCCGAGTTAAAAAAACACCAGAACAATCAAGTCAAGTCAGGTTTATTTGTATAGCCCTAAATCACAAGCAGTCTCAAAGGGCTTCACATAGACAGAAATTGACAATTATTCTCAAAGCATCCCCTGATCTTAAGCTCCCAAAAGGGCAAGGAAAAACTTAAAAACCCCTACCAGGGGAAAATGAGAAACCTTGAGAAGGGACCACAGATGGAAGGATCCCCCTTTCAGGATCACCAGGTTGAAATGGATGCAGAGAGGGCACAAATGATACAACATGAAAATCAATTAAATAAAAAGTGGATGTCCATGTCATAGCAGAGGGCTGCCGAAGGAGCCCTCAATTGTCCTGGCAGTGTCTTCGAGGAGGTTGAGCTGCAGTTCCCCCATCCTGAATTGGCCCACGAGAATCCAGATAGCCGCTGTCAGCATGGGTGCCACCTAACCACCTCCCCGGCCGGGGAGGGGGGAGGGAGGGGGTGGAGAGGGAGAGAAAACAAACTCCAGCCGAATCGGCCACTACAGGTTAGTTAAAGGCCATGCCATAGAAATGTGTCTTTAAACGTGTCTTAAATGTTTCTACTGAGGTAGCAGTCCTAATATCCATTGGTAGGGCATTCCAAAGCTCTGGAGCCCGAATAGAAAATGCTCTAGAGCCTGCAGACATTTTCTTGGCCCTCGGTGTCGCTAAAAGGGTAGCGTTTTGCGAACGAAGGTTACGAGACGGAACATAAGGAACAACTAGGTCGACGAGATATGAAGGCGCTAAGCCATGCAGCGATTTATAGGTTAGTAGAAGAACCTTGAAGTCACATCTTAAATGGACCGGGAGCCAATGTAAGTTGGCTAGTATTATCACCATGACAATTGCGAACACACAGAAAGAAAATAAATAACTGGAACATCACTCAAACACCGGTGATCCCATCGTGAGTCCCACATATGGGATGGTTAACTGAAAGTCCAATTGAGCTGCAATTAGTCACGAGGAGGATTTTCCTTGGGGTGTGGCCCCAGCAGCAAAGCAATTGTGTCAGCACTAATATCCACTATCCATTTTGTTGTTGGCATATTTTTGATAAAATGGCCGGGCGGGCCTCACCTTGCTTCCAGCTCGTCAAAATCAATCTTCAGCTTGGACAACTTCACCTGCAGACGTTCACGCTCTGTGGCCTCTGAGTCCAGAGCCGCACGGGCTTTCGCCAGATCGGATTCTTTCTTCGTGCAGGGCTCGAAACTAACGATTAGCCGATTGCCCGGGGCAAGTAGCGATGGCAGACGGGCAAGTAGAATTTTTTCCTCACTTGCCCGAACTTGCCCTGCCATAATACCATGTTTTCAAGCTGTAAAAAGACGATTTTGTGCATAATTTCTCGCAACTTCTGCCGCTTCTGGTCCGACATTTTGTTTTCTAGGGTTTCTCGTGTAAGTCTGCAATACATTGATAACGGCAAAGCGCTTCGTAATTAAATGCATGCTCTCTCACCCGTCCCTGGCTCTTCTGCGCCTGCGCACCAGCAGAGCTTGTTTCCGGTTGGCGGATACGAAGGCATATGAAGGCAAAACTTATAGTGTTGTCTTTTTTATTGCAAAAATGTGTCGGGCAAGTAAAAATCCACTCCAAAAAAATTCGGGCAAGTAAAATTTTGTTTCGGGCAAGTAAAATTTTCTCCAACTTGCCCGAGGGCAACTTGGGCAAAAAATAAGCTTCGAGCCCTGTGCTCCCTGCTCCCGGAAAGAGGAAGCAAGCAACAATGAACTGGATTTCAAAATAAAGTCGCGTCTAATGTCCGAGGTCAAACACGGCGATATAAATCGATGTTTACCTTTAGCATCGATGCCAATAAATCGTAGAGCATTATATGGATTAATCGATGTGTATCGATGTATCGTTACACCCCTACTCAACGACCGTCTGCAGCTGGAGGTGAGCAAGCTGAGGGAGGAAACTCCACACAGGTAGGGCCAGAGGTGGAATCGAACCAGCACCCACCTAACTGTGAGGCGGACGTGCTACCCAGTGCCCCACCGAGCCGCCCTTAGGATCCATCCGTTGCATAGTTTCTTTGAACCATTGCAAAGAGTGAGTTTTTTTTTATGTGTATTTACAAAGGAACCTTTGTTTGACTTTGAAGAAACCTCTATGCAGTTTCTTTGATAAGTGCAATCAGGCATTGGTGTAATGCATGACACTGAGTCTTTCCTGGATCAGCAGAAGCAAGCTCGAGATGGCGACCCCAGAAAACATTCCTCAAGGTGCAAACAACGCCCTCTCCCAGGAGGTGGAAGATCTCCGCAAGCTCAACGACCTTCTGGGCATTTACGTCGACAACGCCCGTTCCCGGGAAGTGGGGAACGCCGGCTTGCTTTTGCGCATCACTGAATCCGAAACAGAGGTGTCCCGGCAGCTGACGGGCCTGAAGGCCGTTTTCGAGACGGAGCTGGCGGATGCCCGTGCGACTCTGGACTCTGAGGCCAAAGAGCGTGCACGTCTGGAGCTGGAGGTGAGCAAGCTGAGGGAGGAAATCAAGGAGCTGAAAGCAAGGTGAGGCCCGGCCATTTTATCAAAAATATGCCAACAACAAAATGGATGCTGGATATTAGTGCTGACATAATTGCTTTGCTGCTGGGGCCACACCCCAAGGAAAATCCTCCTCGTGACTAATTGCAGCTCAACATTGGACTAAAAAAATATTTCACCAAAAAACTACTATCAGTGATTCTTATTAAATACGACATTGTTATGATGTATAACATTTTCCATCACTTCAGCGCCTGCAGGTCAGATTTATGAAATATGTTTATCTAATGAGGCAACATCACATCCAACGGCAAACATTCTGACCAAATACATCATCTTGAAGAATCAGTGAAAGAATACATCTAAATAAAGAAATCAATAGTATTGTTGGTTTCCCTTTTTTGCCAGTGCATCATAGTCTGGGGTAAAATTTGTTGTGGTAATTCTTAGGATAGAGCCGAGGTGTCGGTCCGTTAACCTAGATCTGTGACCGGCTTTGTTGACGTTCATGTGGCTGAACGTCACGTCGCGTACGTCGAGCCAAATTGGCCACTCTCTTTTAAACACTCGGCACTGTGTCCACCTTGCTTTTTCTTGGGCGACTCATTTTAATAGAAGGATTCCAGGGGAAGGTTTGTGGGTGGCTTTAGCGTAAAACTGTCTCTGAAAACTCAGCACGCGAATTACGAGAATATTGACGTCACAGCCTACACTCAAAATTCGGCACTGATAGATGAAATGACTACGTACTACTGAGTACGCACATGTACTTGTGAGTGTGCACCGAGCTTTCTGACGGCTCCCGGGAGTAAATGCGCGGGCGGGCGGGCGCTTTCCCATCTACTGGGGAAACATAGTAATTGTAGGGAAAATGACCCCCCCAAACATTTATAATACACTTTATTCAGGTTTGGCGGGCCGGATTAAACGGCCCCGTGGGCCGGATGTGGCCCGCGGGCCGTAGTTTGCCCATGTCTGCCATAGTCGCATATCAACATAAATAGCACATTTGACTGCGTCCATCCATTTTCCATATTCCCAGTTTATTACACGATTATCATCACTATCGCTTATTTTTAATTCATGAGAATAAAGCTGAGTCATTCTCACGTCTCACGTAGGAGTTGCGCAAGGTCAAACGCCGGCACGAGTCTCGCATGGTGGATTTTGAAAACGCCCCCCAGGAAGATTATGAAAGTAAACTGCCCGAAGCCTTGATGAAGATGCAAAGCCAGCATGAACTTCAAATTAAACTCTACCTTCAAAAAGAGGTAACCATTTATCATTTGGACCTTAGAATCTGTCTCAGCTGCAAAAGTTTAAAAAGTCTGTGTTGACACTAGCTTGCAGCCCGTGATGCAAAAGTGAAAGATCTGGAGGAGGCTCTGTCTCCAAAGAGAGACCTCCTCGGGGAGAAAGACCGAGAAATGGTCGACATGAGGGAGCGGTTGGAGCAGAAGCTGGATAAGTATCAGGAGCTAATGGATTTCAAGCTAGCGTTGGATCTGGAGATAAGTGCCTACAGGAGCTGGATGAGCATCAGGAGCTAATGGATGTCAAGCTAGCGCTGGATATGGAGATAATTGCCTACAGGTAGGTGCTTGACAGCGAGGAGGAGAGGTGTGTGTGGCTTACAAACATACCACAACTTTTCCTCTCATAGCAATTAATGTCTCCACGTTTGTCCGCACGGTACGCTCGACCACGTCGGCCAGCGGGAAGAGGAAGCGTCCCAACGACACGGACAGCGAGGCTTCGAGCTTCGCCGGAAGCGCTGTGACTCGTACTCCCATCACCCAGCAGGCCTCTGCTAGCGGGCAGGTCACCGTGGATGAGGTGGAGCAGGACGGCAAATATGTCCAACTCAGCAATAAAGGAGATGAGGTCAGTGGATGTGTCACAGTGGAACATCGCACATCTTACAAAATTTACACATTTTCCAGTAACGACTAACCTGTTGAGATCAATTTCAGCTGCACGGCACACGAGGAGCTCCAGCAGACCCGGATCCGACTGGAGTCCCTTTCGCACCCTAACCCTAACTCTAACAGGACGCCACTCAGAAGGGGAAGGAGTTCAGGACCCCAACAGCCTGGAGATCACAAACTCCGCCAGTGGCGAGCAGTGCTTGCATCCCACTACAGAGTCCCGGCACCATTCGTCACGGATGTAGACGCGCATTCCACCTTCTCGCGATGTTCCCCCTCGTACAATGGCCCGGTCCGCCCGCTAGCCGCTCCAGATGTACAGCAGAGTCCGGAATGTTGACGGTCAACCAAGTCCCAGTGAACACGAGCACACAGCAGTTACGCACTGTCCGGTTCGTAGATCTCAGCAGGCGAATGTCAACCATGTTGTTGTCCAGCGATCGAATATTCGCCAGAAGAATGGAAGGCACGGCCGGGCGAGCCGAGTTGGCTTCAGCCTCCTCGCACACCGCTTCCGACGCTCCCCAACCGGGGGAGGAATAGCAGAAGATGCTTAGATTCACATTGTGATCATTCTGGAAGGACAGTGTGGTTCACTCTTGTGATGGTGGTACCACCTGAGCCCTGCGAGCTCCATCAGCTGGTCCACACTGAAGCCGTACTCACTGAAGAGCTCCTCATCAATGCGCTGGGCTTCCTCTTGTCTGCAGAAGAAATACAAGTACCGTTTTTTTTCCATGTATAATGCGCAAAATTTAACTAATTTATTGTCCTAAAATCTGGGGTGCGCATTATACATGGGTACAAATAAAAATATATATTTTTTTTTAATCCGGATATGATCCGGAGGCCGCCATTACAGATACGCTTTCTTCTCTGGTGTTCACTTCAAACACGCTCCATACGAACACAATGCTGTTGTATCAGACACTTGCTCGATCACCTGCTCGTTTGCTGTCACAATGTACCCTACACAAATCCGAAACATTTCTTTGCGATCGAGTTTGCTAGCGCATGCGCAGTGATACTGACCGGCAGAATAACATCCGGTTGTTCCCAAAGATCATCTAGCTGTTGGTGAGTCTGGTGGTGCGGGAGCGCAGGCTCCTGTACCTCTTCCCAGAGGGCAGATGATCAAACAAAGAGTCATATCAATATAATTTCTAGTAGTAGTTTGGTCGATTAATAAGTGGAAAGGGATGTGCAGACTACATGAATTTGTTTTCTTCAAAGTATTGTGGAACAGGATGTCCAGACAGGGAGGACATCTCAAGGCCGACGGGGAACGCGAATAACAACTCGTCGTGGTCCAGACACCTGTGCTGAGCAGGGGAAAACCCAAACGAGGAGGAGCTGGCCATCAACCATCGACCAATCACCACACAATATTTTGCATGCTTGAATATTCATATTATGTTTCTTTAAAACTGGGCAACCCAGAAGAATGTGTTGTCTTTTGATGGTCACAGAAGGCACACAAGTTTTTTGTGTTAAGGACCCGAGACCCAGGCGCCTGTATTAGCTTGCTTTGTCAGGATTACACAATTGGTCAATTCGGCCTAAATTTTGCGCACTATACACGGAAAAAAACGGTAATATTCAGGAGACAAGGTTCAAATCAGGCAATATATGATCAATAACAATTCTGGAATTGTTCTTTTTTTTTTTTTTTTTTTTGCAGATTAAAAAGAATGGCAACATTTTTTATTTTTTCACAAGTGGATTTAAATGGCCGATGAGGGGCATTGAACTCCAACATGTCAAGTGCTGCAATGTTCCAACTGCAGACAGAATAATAGAAAATATGAACTGTTTTTGTCTTTCAGACATTAACCCGCTCAATTATTCTCCAAAGAATAACGTAAAGCTCGAAACTAGCATCAAATAAAGTTGATCAGAGCTTGTCGCGGGTGAGAGGCGCCGCCGTGTGGTCACATAAGCAAACTACATGTTAAGATAAAAATAAAGTACAGTGCCGCACTGCACTATAGTGCAATAAAATTAAGTAAAATAAAACAAATGTAACTTAAAATGTAAAACCTGAACACATGATAAAAGCTAACTAAACCCAAACGTTGAGTTTGAGTCTTAAGTTCGAACTGGTACGTCTTCTTGAAATGACCTTAATACCTTCGTTTTGACGTCTTGCAGTAGCCGCAATGTTACACAGTTGCTAAATTCGAAAAATAGGACAAAAATGAATTCAATGATCGCTTGGGTGTAGAAATGAAACATTGCCGAAGCAGGAGTAAAACAACTCTGATAGAAAGCAAGTAAAAGTGTCAAACAGCTTAAAGATATAAAGAAAAGCGTTTGCAAAGAGTCTAAACCATATGTGTGTCAAACTCAAGGCCCGCGACATCATTTTATATTATTGTTACTAATGGCCCGACGATATGAAGCGATGATAACACAATAAACTACAGATCCCATAATGCAGTGCTTTCGCTGCCTTGCTGAGCGTTTTTCCGCGGCAATCAGGACAAGTGCTTGTTGCTGCAAGTTATTGCGAAGCTAGCCCCTCATGATGCCGAAGAGAAAAGTTGATTCTGAAAACAAAGCCTTTAAAAAGGTTGAGTATATGTTTACTGACATTGCCGGTAAGCCCGTTTGTCTCATGTGTGGCGCTAATGTGGCTGTATTGAAAGATTTTAATCTAAGACAGCACTATGAAACAAAACATCTGGATAACCTGAAAGACCTGAATGCAGAGCAGAATGACAGAAGGTAAAAGAGTTAAAGAAAAGGTAAAGAAGAAGCTGATATTCCAGCAGACGTTTTTCACCCGTTCAAAATCACAAAGTGAAGCTGCTGTGAAAGCGAATTTTATCGTGGCAGAGGAGATCGCCAAAGCAGGTTGTTGCTTTGTAGTGCTCCAGTAAATGAAAGTTGACATTGTTTTGGAATTCATCATCAAACTGATATTGAAATTAGTCACAAGTCAGATATGTTTTACAGCCAGGAGAAGACAATGAAGGTGCTTTCTGAATTTCCACTTACAGCTTTCTGGTGTTCTTTAGCGGTACCCAGAACCGAGTCCCAAACATGAGCAGAGGTCAGCAGGTCAGAGGGCGCCGTTTCCTCCTCACTTGAGGTGTCGCTTGATGGCAAGACGGTGGTCGCTTCTGTCAACGGAGCGCCATTGGCTCGCAGTACTAGAAAAGCCACCAAGCCCACCGCGAGAATTTGCGTGTCTAATGCGGAAGCAGAAGAAAATCATGAATGAATGGCAAAAGAGGAAGAAAATTCAGGAAACATTCATCACTGGCTTACACATGTTGGGCATGTTGCGTCGAGATTACTCTTGCCTTGACCGCCTGCTCTCGTGGAACATGTCTTGACTTCTCATTGCACAGCCGTTATATATTCTACTGACCGCAGGGATTTCCGAATACCTTCCGGTTTCAATTACATACTGATGAAACCGATATTACACTCTTTTTTTTTTGGTGCATACAGCAGAATGTAATTACACAGAATGAAAAAAGACGAATTCAATCATTTTTAAAGAACAACAACTTTATTTCAATTATTTCAATTAAATTTCACAACAGGTCGGAGCAGATTTTATTTAAAAAAAGCCCATTTAATTGTATTGTTATATGTTGGAATAATTTAAGTAAAGCCTTGTCATTTATTAGTTTATGGCTTTACTTTCATCTAGGTTTTTCTCTTTAGTGACAGGGATTCCTTTTGATCCCTGTGGATTTTATCCTTCCTGTCCTTATGTTACCTGTGTGTTTTTGTTTCTGTAAGAGGCCTTCACTAACAATGAGCAGAGCTTATTTGCATAGGCGAAATGTTCTTATTTGGTTGAAAGAAACTTCATTCCTTTTAGTTAACTGTAGGTTTGGTTCATAGATGGTTACAAGTTATCCCATATTTACTCAATGTTTGTTAAAGTGTTTAGGACAAGTCACTCATTCTTATTGCGTGTTAATTTACTAAGTAGATAAAGTCTAGCCAAGGTTTAGTTGCATTGTTCCACAGGAGTTATCTGATCTCGCTCGGGGACGACTCGGCCAACAACTGGAGGAGAACAGATGGGCAAACTCTGCGGGGGTCACGGGCCGACAATGAAGTGCTAATTCACACCACACTACATTCTTTTGCTAATCAGCGTTGCTACAGACACAATCTCCCCTCCCTTTAGTGTAGCAACGCCTCTGTAACCAGGGAAACCAAAA